>NW_026057582.1:23037595-23044304 GCF_023721935.1 Panthera uncia
GGAGGAGGGAGGCTGAAAAGTGTTCACTGCTTCCCTCTGCTGGTTAAACTAGACTGTTTTGTTATAAAGAACTGTTGAATACCAGAAGACCTGTAAAATTCAGTTAGTATCTTAAAGATATTAAGATATCTTTATCTTATATATATTATCAGAAACAGGCTGAGCATGGTTTTTTTTTTTTGTGCTGCACTGATGGACATGCAATGTTATTAGATGTCTGTAATGAGATAATACGTGCAAATAATAATCTTACTGTTTATTGAGTACCTACTATGTATGTACCAGGCATTTTATGTATAGCTCTGATTTACAGATCTTATTTTCCAAAGCAAGTTTTATTGCCCCAATTTGCAGGTGAGGAGGATAGAGATCAGAGAAGTTAAGTAACTTGCCAAATGTCACACAATGAAGAAGAGTCGCTATCTGGACCTAAATCCATGTCTTTTCTAACATCGACACCCATGCTGTTGCATGACATCGCACTAAGGAACTACCTAACAATGCCTGACATCTAGTAAGTATTCAATAAATGTTAGTTCCCTTCCCTTATCATGGCATTCTGACATCATTTTCCAACTTCCTGCTGAGTTTGCATTAGATGATGCAATAGCTATTAGAAACATTTCATTAATGGTGACACCCACTTAAAAGTCTGCCATGTATAAAAACATAAATAAAAACCCCTACTGCCCTTTCAGCCATGCTGGAAGCAAAGGTACAAGTCCGGAGGAGTCTGATGTCAATGCCAGGGAAAGTCCTCTACTGGCAAGTATGTGACACTGGGAAGACATCTGCCAACATACATTCCCAGCGCCTGAGGCCCATGTCTTGACATACTGAGCCAGTGACAAGAGGACACCAATGATGACGCAACGTCAGATAACCAATGGGAATGAGAGATGACTGGTAAACCAAGTAAGAAGGCACTGGCAGAGGCAGCAAAGAGGCGTGGTGCTTGCGACAAGGCTGTAGCTTGAAAAGAAAAGAGGCCGTACCTTCACAGCCACGTTCTATCTGTCCACTCCGATGGAGGGCGTCATTGATGAGGTCTGGCAGACGCCCATTCAAATCCACCGAGGCCAGACATCCCTGAAAGCCATCCCGGGAAGCCACCAATTTTGGAAGGTTGCTGTACATGCCTTGGGCCAGACCCGCCATGTAGAGGTCACCTGCAAAAGAAAGTAAGTAGCAAGAGCAAATGAGTAAAGGGTTAGAAACCATGTCAACTAAAGCTAATGCACCTTAGGCTAGTATACTTCTTGGATAATGATAATAAAGCTGGGAGGGGGAACCAGCATAAACAACTAATTACCAGAGTTTCTACATTGTAGACAGAGGAAACTAACATTGCTTATGTCATTCATTTTCTGCATGCCATCTCACAAATTTTAATCACTATATTCAGTCTATGAGGTAGGTATTGTTCCCATTTTATGATGAAGTAAAGATTAACAGGATTTTCAACAAAACCACCACTTACTCACTGCTTTTTATGTGCTTGTTACCAATAATATGCTTAGGATTTTATAGACATTATCCCATCAAAAATCATAACAGCCCATAAAGGTAGTAACAATTATTATCCTCATTTTGCAAAAAAAAAAGTATACAGAAGCTGAACAAGGCTAAGAGATTTCATCAAAGTCACCCAGGCAGTAAGCGATTCAGCTGAGATTCCAAAACATATATATATATCCTTTCCTCTATATTATGAGCCCCCACATTTTGACATTTATCACCTCACACTCAGCCCCCACATACCCCAGGTTTACAGAGAAAATGAACCATCCCTGGAAGAGTGGTTTAAGTAAAAATTGCATTTGGATATAATTTAATGTTGTTAAAATAGGATATGCATTATGTATCGAAAACACATAGCATTCCTAACTTGTAGTATACTTCTGCAAACAGCCTTTCTATTGTAAAAAATGTTCTAAAAAGGAAATCCTTCTTTACAGGTTTACCTTTCAAATCCAGATTTTTGGCACCATTGATAACCTGAGTGACCACTTTAGTGTCCACTTTCAAACTGTGGGTGTTACTGTTGTCTCGGGTGATGACGACGTTGTGCCACTGGTTGTCATTCAGGGGGCGGTCACTGTTGCCCTTGATCACATTGGGACCATTCCCGAGGTCAAACACATAGTGTATGTACCTGTGAGAAACAATAACCCCCCCAGTGAGTTGAGACTCCCTAAAGTAGATTAATGGCAACCTATATACATAACTGACACTAAAGGCTTCACATCCCCCATGTTACCCTGGCATTATGCAGGAATAATAAAGCTTGATTTAGGATTGTAAAAATAATCCTAGCCTATCCTATCAGACCTTAATTCCATACTTACGTAATTCACTTCTCTAACACTATCTAAAAATCCAGAGTCACAAAGTAGTGTAGACAGTACATTCCAAAACACTAAGGGGTGGCATTTAAATTCCGTGGATCATGGATCTATTATCTGGTTCTGTTCTAGTTTTTGTTTTTATTTTAACCATTTTCCAACACACGGTAGTAAAATATCTTGCAGAAAGAACAGCTTTTAAAACGTTGCATAAATGAGCTAATGGTAATGCTGAAAATATCTATATTTCATTTCTTCCTATAGACTTGGTAGCTGAAGATAGCACTGACCCAGAGACAGATGCAATGCACCCTATATATCCTTCTTTTGCAAAAATAAGCTTCTCTCCTATAGGCTTAAAGGACTACATTTTACAGTAAAAAAAAAAGTCTGAGAATATTGAGTTAGTGGAATATCTTTAAATAAACTAATGAATTTCTCTTCCTTCCAGCCCTAACCGTTACATAGGTATTTTTAATCAATGAGGATGAGAGCATGTACTGGGAATAGAGAGTAGGGAACAGAATGGGTACTTTTTTCATATCCGTATTTCATGCAGGGCTTGAGCTGAGATACCTGGTATAAACTATGTGAAGTGTTCTACTCACCCCTTGACTAGCTCAACTGCAATGAAGTCATTGCCATCACCACTGTTGAAGAGGATGAAGCCATCAGCTGAGGTGGTCTTGAACTGGAAGAAGAGGTGCATAGAGGTGTATGCCTGGAGGGTGGCCAGGCTCAGGTAGCTGCTCTTGGTCTTGAAGGTGACAGGGTCAGCAATGATGTTCCTCAGTCCAAAACGTGCCTTCAGCTCACAGTAATCAATGTCACCATTTTTGCACAAGTCAATGTAGAGCAGGCCATTGAACATGAGGCTCTGCAAGTGCCCAATGAAACTGGAGGGGACAACGGAGATGTAGCGTTTCTCAGTCATGATTCCAGTCTCGATATTGTGGAATTCCAAGCGGGTATGGTCCCCCACCATTGTACCTATGAACATCACAAAGGAGATACCAACAAGTCACCATGTTTTGTCACGGCATCCTTACTGTATCTTTTAGGTGTCCATGCAAAATATTCACTTCCAGAAAACAAAATACTCAATGTAGTATGGAGCCAATGTTCAGTCAGGAGGCTGACTCTTGACCCAGTCTGAGCTATATGCCCTGCATACCATGCTCTCATGCCGCAGCTCAGAATATTCCATCACATAACAGAAAATACGCAATTGTGGATAATTCCACTGACAGGGCAAAACCATCCATCTCCATTCAAAAAAAACAATTGGGTATGAAGCATACTATAAGCAGAAAAGTCTCTTGCCCTAAACCTTTTAAAGATACAACAAAAAAAGCATTAGGCATTCAGTACCAAATATTTATTGATGTAATAATTTACCACCTAGTACTTGTAGAAAGATTCTATTGTAGAACATTAATTTTTTTTCTGAGCAGCAACTGTTGCTATTTCTGATAAAACAGCTTCCATCTTTATTTTACCTTAAAACCATCTGGACTGGATAAAGCTGGCCCTAACCCAGCTCTTGAAATAATCAGGCTACCCAGACTGGACGTCTCCATATATTTTATGCCCCTAACCAAAGAGCATTGTCTATATGGACTAACAAGGTGGTCTTTAAATTTTTTTTTTTTTCAACATTTTTTATTTATTTTTGGGACAGAGAGAGACAGAGCATGAACGGGGGAGGGGCAGAGAGAGAGGGAGACACAGAATCGGAAACAGGCTCCAGGCTCCGAGCCATCAGCCCAGAGCCTGACGCGGGGCTCGAACTCACGGACCGCGAGATCGTGACCTGGCTGAAGTCGGACGCTTAACCGACTGCGCCACCCAGGCGCCCCACAAGGTGGTCTTTAAACTTTATCATACCTCTGGCTCACATTAAGGGCTTCTTAACTCACAGTTCCCTAGGCCCTGCCCTCAGAGTTTATCATTCAAAAGTCTGGGGTGTAGCCTGAGAATATGCATTTCTAACAAGTTCCAAGGTGATGCTTATATAGCTGGTCTAGGAACCACCCTTAGAACCAAGGGATTAGCAGCAACATAAACTGGAGTATTCAGTAATTATTCAGTAATTAACTCGAGTAATATTCACCTCCAGAGCTTTTGCTAGAACACCTTTGAAAGAGTCATTCTTGGTAAATAAGGTTTGTTGAAGGAATAAGAAGAAAACCCAGAGCTGCTGGAGGCCTCGTGATAAGGAGAGAGAGTGGGCCTGCCTGAGTAGACAGCCAACCCGGAAGATAACCACAACATGGACGGAAAGTTTCTCTAGGGTGATGCCATGTGAAGGTCTGGATTCAGTAGTCACAGCCAGACTTTTAACTATATGGCAATAGATTCCCTTTTGTGCTTCAAGCATTTGAGTTGGGTGTCTGACACTTACAATTAAAAGATCTCCAGCTGATACAAATAAACTAGTAGACCTTTCATTACATGGCTTATCTAGAAGTAGTAAGTGAATAGGGCAGGAGTAATGAAAGGGGTTTGAAATAAATACAAAAGAGAATGGAAATCTTAATAACAAAGTCAAGAAAAACAGCATTAGTATGGCTAGAGTAGATGGTGACTCCCTCAACATTTATATAGACAAATCATTAAAATTTAACAAACCATGCCCTAATGCCCCAGTGGTGAAGGAAGGGCAGGGAACATCCCTCCTCCTGCCTTATCTTGTTACCTCCCACACTGAAGAAACTTCACTACAAAGACACTCCTAGCATCTCTTTACTAACTCTGTTACAGCTTTCCAGAGGAAAAGGAGTGACATAATCAGGAAGATTAAAGAAAATCTACCGAGAAACTGTATTTCCATAGTTCACCCCCTGGCACTTCCTGTTTCTCCCTAGGGGAACAAGCTGTCTTCGAGAAATACCCAGTGTAGGGGCACTTGGGTGGCTCAGTCGGTTGAGCGTCTGACTTCAGCTCAGGTCATGATCTCGCAGCTTGTGAGTTCAAGCCCCACATTAGGCTCTGTGCTGATGGCTCAGAGCCTGGAGCCTCTTCATGTTCTGTGTCTTTCTTTCTCTCTCTGCCCCTCTCCCACTCACACTCTGTCTCTCAAAAATAAATAAACATTAAAAAAAAAAAAGAAATACCCAGTTTACCCCATTTACCCACCACACCATGGACTTTAGGGAAGCAAGCCTTGCTTCCATGGAGATGCCTACCCAAGCCCTGAATTAGTTAGCATTCAAGTGGGCAATTCTAATTCTGAAATTCAGGGGAGCCTGTGTGGCTCAGTTGGTTAAGCATCTGACTTCAACTCGGGTCATGATCTCGTAGTTCAGAAACCCAATACCTGCATCTGGCTCTGTGCTGACAGCTCAGAGCCTGGAGCCTGATTCTGATTCTGTGTCTCCCTCAATCTCTGCCCCTCCCCCACTCATGCTCTGTCTCTCTCTGTCCTCTCTCTCAAAAATAAACATTAAAAACAAGTTATCAAAAAAATAATTCTGAAATTCAGTAGAGGTTAACCACATTCTTCAGTACTAGTGTTACCACTGATAAAAATGATACGTGGCTTTAACCAGCCTTGCATTTGTTTTTGTTTTGTTTTGTTTTGTTTTGTTTTTTGCTGTTCATGTAGAACTCAGACAGCAGAGGGAAAAAAAAGGATAGAAGGGGATTATATTTTCTTAGTTCCCTTCAACTTCAGTACCTGGGAGATTCAACTAGATCTCACCTTCAGATATTCAGTATTAATGTCCTCTCTTTAGGAGCATACTCGGATCTGTTGCAAAGAGTTGTTTATAAGCACAAAAGTCAGATTTACATTTTATGAGCTTCTATGTGGTATTTTGACAACTAGTGACAATTCATTCTCTTAACAGAAGCAAAAATAAAATAATGGGTGTTGGTTAACCTAAATATAAAATTATAATAGGACAAAAATAAAAATGTAACATAAATCTGCTAATAATTGAAAAAGTAGGAGAATTAGTGTATAAAATTACTTGGTATTGAAAGTTGGACTAATCACGAAAATGAAAACTAGCATAGCCTAAATTCACGTGCTGTAGAACAATGAAGTGACTGAAATGAATACCCATAGTCAATTAGCTATAGCTGTTAATACAGGGCTGGAGAATGATGGGAGGGATCATACATAGCCAATCTTCATGGGAACACAGGAACTAAAGAATACTTGAAGCCATGCTAATTCTTATTTGAAGGAGGAGGAGGAGGAGGAGGAGGAGGAGAAGGAGGAGGAGGAGAAGGAGGAGGAGGAGGAGGAGGAGGAGGAGGAGGAGGAGGAGGAGGAGGAGGAGGAGGAGGAGGAGGAGGAGGAGGAGGAGGAGGAGGAGGAGGAGGAGGAGGAGGAGGAGGAGGAGGAGGAGGAGGAG
>NW_026057582.1:23044404-23081586 GCF_023721935.1 Panthera uncia
AGGAGGAGGAGAAGGAGGAGGAGGAGAAGGAGGAGGAGAAGGAGAAGGAGGAGGAGGAGAAGGAGGAAAAGAAGGAGGAGGAGAAGGAGGAAAAGGAGGAGGAAAAGGAGGAGGAAAAGGAGGAGGAAAAGGAGGAGGAAAAGGAGGAGGAGAAGGAGGAGAAGATGGAGGATAAGAAAAAGGAGGAGGGGGCGCCTGGGTGGCGCAGTCGGTTAAGCGTCCGACTTCAGCCAGGTCACGATCTCGCGGTCCGTGAGTTCGAGCCCCGCGTCAGGCTCTGGGCTGATGGCTCAGAGCCTGGAGCCTGTTTCCGATTCTGTGTCTCCCTCTCTCTCTGACCCTCCCCCGTTCATGCTCTGTCTCTCTTTGTCCCAAAAATAAAATAAATAAATAAATAAATAAATAAATAAATAAATAAAAAATAAAAAAATAAAATAAAATAAAATAAAAAAGAAAGAGGAGGAGGAGGAGGAGGAGGAGGAGGAGGAGGAGGAGGAGAAGGAGGAGGAGAAGGAGGAGGAGGAGGAGGAGAAGAAGAAGCAGAAGGAGGAGAAGAAGCAGAAGGAGGAGAAGAAGCAGGAGGAGAAGGAGGAGGAGGAGAAGAAGCAGAAGGAGGAGAAGAAGCAGAAGGAGGAGAAGAAGCAGAAGGAGGAGAAGAAGCAGAAGGAGGAGAAGGAGGAGAAGGAGGAGGAGGAGGAGGAGGAGGAGGAGGAGGAAAAGGAGAAGGTAAATAAGGATAAGGAAAGGAGGAGGAGGATGTGAAGGGGAGGAGGAGGAGGATGGAAGGGGGAGGGGAAGAAGATCAGCTCTGATAATTAAGAAGTGATAATGGGATGATCCTTGGTGAAGACTGGGATTCCAAAAGAAACCCAAAGAGACAATTTTTAAAGTCAACAGGGAGCTTTTATAGAAATTATAGATAAACTGGCCTCCAGAACTGAGGTGTTAGGAAATTCTGCTCACTAGAAAATGAATTTCATAAAGCAAGAAAATTACGTACACTGTTGACAGAGAGAAGAGAAGTTGAAGAAGGGTAAGAGAAAGGAAACTAACAATGGAATTTGAGAGCATAGCCCATGGACACAGACTGATTTAAGAAAACCTTAAATGGATGAGTCACAGAGGCTCAACTGGAAGTTGTAGGGGGCGGGGGTGCAACATGGAGCCAAATTAGAAGAGGAACTGCTAAAGAAGCTCACTTGGCTGTGGATGGAGGTTCCCAAAAAAGTAAGCTATTACTTCTAGAGAAAGCATTAAAGAGACTGCTTGAAGTTTGAGCCCTGTGCCAAACTAAGCAAATAAATATAGATAGATAGATAGATAGATAGATAGATTTTTTTTAAGATTTTAAAATTTATTTTTTGTTGGGGGGGGGGGTGAGAGTGCAAGCAGGATAGGGGCAGAGAGAGAGAGAGAGAGGGAGAGAGAGAATCCCAAGCAGGCTCCACGCTGCCAGCACAGAGCCTGATGCGGGGCTCAATCTCACGAACTGTGAGATCATGACCTGAGCTGAAATTGAAAGTCAGATGCTCAACTGACTGGGGCACCCATGTACCCCTATACAGGTTTTTTTTAATCTGTGTATCATCTAATCAATATTAATTGATTGGGAACCTTTTCATTCATCTCCTCTGAATGCTGTCTTGTAGACTAAAACACCTTTCTGTTCAAGGGGCGAATATATGCATACTTCACAGCAGCTGCTTTCAAATTTCACAGGAAAGAAGGGTGATTTTGGAGAAAGATAACCAAAAAAAACCCACAAGACTACTATACATTATTTATGTGTCAGGCACTGTGCTAGACACTTCAGAACCACCAACAAATGTCATTATCACAATAAATAGGTATTATCTTGCTTTAGAGAGGGGACACTTAGCTTAGGTTAAGCAATGGGATCAGAGTTCATACAGGTTGTAAATGGTAGAACCTCAAATTGAACCCAAGTGTGTCTAATTCCAAAACCCACGTCTCATCTTGCAACACTACACAGTGGAGAAAAAACTTGACTTATTCCTTACATTATTGTGGGTGGAATTTAACTGGTGAAATTTCCACACTGAAGTTTCCACAATGGGTTCACACTCCTTCCCAGTGGCCAACCATCATCATGTCATTCCTTCTAATTTACACATATTCAGCACCTTCCTGAGAATAACTGTACTGCCTTGGCTCCTATTCACACATTCGCTTCCATATTTCACTGATGGCCAACAGCAGTTTACACACTAGCCCTCAGAGTGATAAAGTCTGTGGAGAACCTAAACCTATAGAAAATTTGTCCAGGGTCAAGCTGTAACTTCCCATGAGGCATATACTGGTCGAGCATGTAGACTCTGAAGCCACACTGCCTGGGTTATATAACTTTTGTGTGCCTCAGTTTCCCATCTGTGAAGTAGGTATGAAGTTTTCAGGATTAGATGTGTCACTTCAGAGAAAGTACTTAGAACGGTGCCTAGTGCTTAAGTTGATAGCTATTAATAATTATGCATAATTCATTTTTTCCTTTCTCTGAAATGTGTTAAGAATTTCCTAATTAGTTTGATTATTTGTTCCCTTTTACTAGAACACAATCTCTTTTTAAGTAGAAACCACTTCTCACCTCTTCTGTATGTCCTGCAGTGTTTAGCAGAGGGGACTGAGCACAGCAAGCATCCCTCACATCTGAGGAACGAGGTTGTATTTGAGACATTTGCTCTGGAGTCAGGGTTTGGATCATCGCCATCTCTACACATGAAGTTCCTAGCCACACTAAAAGCTTAGCAAAGAAATAATAGGAAAGACTGAGAGGAGGCAACTTGACCTCCCTTGGCTCCCAGACATGGGGAGAGAAGTCAAGAAAATGAAGGCTTGTGAAGTCTCAGTAAAGGATGCACATTTTGCCCACAATCCTCCAGCTCCATTGGTCACATACCCTTTCCTCCACGATAACAAATTTTTTCAAAAGTATATCCTTTAACAACAACAACAACAACAACAAGTTCTGGAGCCAAATAAGCTTGGTAAATACTTCACATGTGATCATTGATGATTAGCAATGTATATTAGCATACTAAAGGATCCCAGCAAATCTTGCAATAAAGAAGTCCGCTTCATTTTGTTTAACCTAGTATTACCAAAATCCATCCTATCATGTAGTTTATTAATATAAGGAACAAACTGTCCTTGGAAAATGACTTTCTACAGCTAAGTGCCGGATGTGCTGTTTAGGGCGAGGGACAGAGAAATCAACATGAACCAGAGGAGTCAAAAGAGAGATGAATTTCTGTACTAGCAAGAAGCTCTGGGTGGAGTGGGTGATTCACAAAGCATCAGATCCCAATTCTGAGGAGCATAACCCTAGTGAAGTGTTCCCTTCATTTATTCTTGAAAATAGAAATCCAGCTCAGTCAGTCAGTCAATCAATCAATCTTTATTAACTGCCAACTGAACCTAACACTTTCCCAGGAACACACTGTATCACAATACATGAAAACCACCAGGCTAAGGAATATTTCTTTCCTTGCTTTTGATTTCTTATGAGTCTGACCTATTCTTTGCATCATTTCTACAAACTAGCTGAAAATTTGACACCCTAGGGGACCTTAAACAGCATGAAAGGGATTGCTAAATAAGCCAATAAGACACTACTTAATAACCTGAGGACTGTGTGGTATTTTAGTTTCATTGCCTGATTTTATGACTTCTGTGAGCTAAAATTAAAATTCCCAAACCCATTATCACTGTAAGAAGCAATCCAAGGTTGTAGCTCATAAGCAAAATAGCTCTTTTCTTCTCCAAGATTTCTTTATCCTTATGGCTGCTCTTTTCCATCAGCAGTAAAGAAAGGGATAAGGTTGAAAATGAAAGAGCTTCATTAATTTCAAATATCAAATTACTGGATGACTTGGGTCTTCAATGGTTTAGTCCTGCTTTTTAATTATTAGTGGTAAGAGAAAAAACACTTTATAATTACCTTTATTCTAAAGTTTCTATAAAAGAATAATGACCAAACGAGGTAATACACATTACTGTATCCTCAGTTCTGCAGTTCTTTATGACTACAGCTTTCAGGGCATGTTATTTCCTGTGGAAATAAAAGGGATTCACTGTCCAGAGAGATTGGGGTGAGGTCGCCATCTAGTGGCTACCATTCAAAACACGCTGGGAATAGCATCGCTGGGCTACTGCGCTCAGCCCAGAGGAGCTAGCAAGGGATATGGGACTGTCACTGCTGCTTTGCAGAATCCTGTTTGAATTAACAGCTCACGAGGACTTCTTGAATAATTAATTCAGGATGGCTGTGGGTTCTAAACCATATATCCATTTTTACATCTCTTTGCTTACATTCATTACATAAAGCTAAGTTACCCTTCAGGCATATAGAATAGTAACCTTACCCCCCACACATACTAAGGTGTCTATGTACATACAATTGGGGGGTTTTGGATACTTATTATGGTTCTGTTTAGCTTCATTTTTGAGGGGAGAGGGGTGAGTGTTTTAGTCTACACTAAAATGTATTCCTCACATCACCCCTAATCAATTCCATTGTATTTTTCCCATAGCATAATACAAATCATTTTTCTTATGATGGTTTGTGAAGTCCAGCAAGCAGCTTGATTTGGTGATATCACAAAAACATGAATTTGGAGCTTGAATTACACAGCTCCTTCTAAATTTCATGTCTTCTTGAATGTAAAAAGACAATAAGAACTCTTATTTTGCAAGGTAGTGGAGAATTACAGAAGATTTAAGGAGCCGATATATGTAAGACAGCTATCTCAGTATCTAATGCCTACTGGGCACTGAATATATGCCTCCTACTCTTCCTCTGTTCATAGACTCTCCTTACATACCTACCTACCTACCTACCTACACACACACACACACACACACACACACACACACACACGCTTTACCTCCACACATGGCTCACTATAATTCCAGACTCCAGAAGTACTGAAACTCATGAATATAAAATTAAATTATAGGACCCCAAATTGTAGGACCTTTAAACAGGAGAGGTCCTTAGCAGTAATAGAATTTCAAGGTTAAAAATGAGGAAATGAGGAAAAAGAGATTTATCATATCTGTCCCAACAGCAAAAAGTATTTTAGTTAAAATGACTGTATGAAACCCCAGGGATCCTGACTCTATCTTGACTATCTTAATCACAGAAGAATCTAGAGATAATTTACACCACTGACTTCATTTGACAAGATTCATAAACAGTAAGTGACTTTTCCAACATCTGGCAGAGAATTAAAGCCAGGGCCCAGATCTCCTGACATGAACAGTGTTCTATAATACCCCATGCTATCCCCCAAGTTTTCTTTTCATATCCTAGTGCACTGCTCTGGAATGATAGAAAGTAGAGATTTATTTGGATACAACACGGAGGATGCCCTCTCTCTTCCAACCTAGACCTCATTAAATTTTACCCATCAAATTATGGCTAACTAGCTACCTTAATTAGCCACTCCTGCTTTCCCCAGCCCAAAATGATAATTTTCGACAACCCACCCATTTTGGAATCTCATTACATATTCTTTGTCTTATTTTCTATTACCTGGGTCCTATCTACTCTACTAATTGGTTCATTATTTGAGGAAACAGATAATCTCTTGTGCTTCCTTCTTTTTTTCTACATCCTTAGCACACTACTGATATGTAACAGGCTCTCAAGAAATACTTATTGCTTATGTGAAGCTTCAAATGTTCCTTTACTTATGTATACATTCATTCATTTATATTTGTCCTCCTAGAATGTAAATTCCAACCAAGTCAAGCACTTGCCTATTTCTTCACCTCCATATTCTTATTGCCTTCTAAAGTAGAACTCAAAACATGGCAGATACTCAATAGCAATTAAATAACATATGTATTTAGCTCCTTCTAAGTATCCCGTAGTGATCTAAGTACATACTTTTACCTATAATGTTCTGAATTTCTGGTTTATTCATCTCCCTCTACTAGAAAGTCAGTTATTGAGAGAAGAAACTGGCACCTGGGAAGGTGATTGATAAGTGATTTTTGAATAAATGAATAATAAAGGATCTACAGAACTGTACATCTACTCTCCAGATACATATTCTATGCCTAAGGATATCTCATCAACATACAGTGACAGTAATGGGTAAATTCTATAATACAGATCAATGAAAAGGGATTATGCAAATATAGAGGAAGACCTCCTTAGCCTTACCTGAGCTTGTCAACAGAGAACATGTCACATGACTTCTGTTAAGCAAAATAAAACATTTTTTTTAAAAAAACCCTTTGCTCACTGAATGACCAAGAGGACTATGAGAGCAAAGACAGACAAATTTCACTACATATAGCTGTACTCACCCTCAGCCACATCATCATCCACAGTTAATTTAAGGCTTTTTCCTCTCCGCACCACCCGAACGGTGTGCCATTCATTGTCATTGAGCTTCTGCCCCGCATACAGGGTCTCAGGTCCTTTGCCTAAGGACGATGGTAAGTGTTAAAGTTAGAATCAATTCTGAAAGTAGTAATTATGGCAAAATACTGTCAAAGCCACACTGGTGCACATGACCCAGTAGCATTCAAGGAATCATGCCCACCCATAGCCCATCTTAGTTTCACTGATCCAAGAGAATGTTCCACTATTGCCCCAAATGCAAAAGTCTCAATTCATATGGACATTGACAAAACAATGAAAGATATAAGTGTCCTCCTCTGTCTACAGATATAAAGTTCTAAAATGCCAATGGTAAGCAAACATTTATAAGAAATGTAGTCAGCTGTCATTTTGTTTCTCAAAGTCTTAGATTTCAGATGAATTTCTTAAAGATACGGGAAACCCATCATGTATTTTTTTTTTAGAACTATTTGGTCACTTAGGCATAATACACCAGTCTGGCTTTTGGAGAGTATTCATCAATTGGATGAGAAAAGAGTTCTGTAATATATATACTCTTAACTTGATTTTGCCATTAACCCACGGTCCTACCAGAATTCAGCAACCATAGAAATCACTACAGTAATCACCACAATAATAATGTTGAGGTCTAAACCCCATGACAAATAATGCTCCTGAAGGGAATGTGAAGTATTCCAGATTTATCTCATTGCTCATCATCCTCCAAAAAGATATAAAAATCTAAGAAATGAAATAATGTAAAATTCCAAAATAGAACCCTTCTAGGTCAAAAAAATATTCAGTAGAAAGTGCCACCAAATAAAGGAATAAACCAAGTTGTCTCTAAAGATCCATGATCAAGATGTTCAAGAGGATGTTCAAGTGCACTCTAAGGAGAATCCGGCTCAACAAGGAATTACAATATTTAGGGACAAAAGCTGTCAAGATGAACACTGAAGCATGAAAAGAATTTGGTTAGTAATGGCAGGGTGGTAGAAATGTCATGTTTTGCTCACCATTGAACTGAGATGTAAATTTAAAAGACAAAGAAGGTTGCATAGAACCAGAGAACTTAGACCAAGTTCGATCTTTCTTTGTGGGTAGCTGAGCCCATGCAGAAAGATGCCATGTAAGTCTTCCTGGATTAGTCAATCACTATGTAGAAAGCCCTATCTTTGGAAATAGCTGGGGGGAAAAAAGACGCAATACGTAACTGGCCAATATGTCTTTATGGATATTATGCATTTGAAATATGTCAGAATACACTTGGATCCAACATATAGGAGGAGCACAGGCCTAGGTGCACAGTAGGTGCTTTAATGAGCACTTATTGAGCAACTGATGTCTACATAGGTATTTATTTCCTTGGAAACCATCAACTAAGGTCAATACATTTTTATCCAAGAAATTTTGAAAGCTTATTATATAGCTTTCACTTTCCCCCCTTTCTCTACTCCAAGACTGAGTTATTATATACTCTTTAGGGAAGGAAATTTAAAAAGTAGTATCACTTGGGTAAATATCTTTTAAACTAGGTACTTTTAAACTGTACCCTTGGAGTTATTAGTGTTGCTATTGAATGCTGGTTATATGAGTAATGATAGCAGTTGAAGTTTGGGGGGATTTTCTTCTTAAAAATAAAGATTTTCAAAGTGAAAAGGTCTCTTTTGATTACAATGTATACAATAAATAATTTGCATTAATTTTTTTTTTCAAAATGCACCTATACCCCAAGTACAATGCAAATTCACAAGAATTCTAAGGATTCAATGAACTGTAAAGTGGACCAAATGTATGTACCCAAAATTGGGTATGATGCCAGGAGATCAATGAATCTTGGGGGGGGGGGTTGGAATTCTATAATAAATCATTTTATGTTCAATCTTAGCTTTTCTTTGTGAGTATTCCTGTCTTAATATTATATAAAGCACATGCATTATAATGGGATTTTTCCTATATGTCACTTCATTGGGTAGCACTGTTTATTATTTCATTAAATTCAGATCTAAGATTGATGTAACAGTCACTTTTACAATAGCAAACTGTGCAGGCACTCAGAGAAAATGGGCTACATCATGTGGGTGCTTTGAAGCAAGAACAGATGTTCTCAGAAGAAACAAATCTGCCTTTGTTTTTTTGTGTGTGTGTCTTTATCCTCTTTATTCTACATGCAAATGCTTCAATAAGAAAGAAGAAAGTAAAGAAAGACGTAGAAAATACTGGCTATGGAGGCAGAACTGTTACAAAGGCAGAGTATTTAAACATCTATAGGTGGCATCCGTTCTTTAAGCAATTCTTGCACATCACTTCATTTTTATGATTGGGAACAAAATAAGAGGGAGAAATACTAACACAAACACAGTCACAGTTTAGCAAAATTGCCACATTAGTGTCATATTAGCCACAGAGATGTAAAACAAGCTTTGCAATTAGCCCAGTGTGTTTAAAATGCCGCTGACATTTTGCAGGTACTTTGAATTTTCTTTTGTCCTTGAAATATCCATTCTAGTCAAGTTCAAACAAAAATATTTAACTGTCCATATGACTCTAAAACTTTAGGATGTGATGGTCTATAACCAAACATGTAAAAAAAAAAAAAAAACAACCTAAAACCTCTCATGCTGTCTCTCACCCCAATAATTCTTGTTACTCTGACAGTAGGAAAAAAATCCATACCCATCTCATTAAAATGGCAGGGAAATGAGTATTATTCAATATTCATTTTCAAGCAATAAATATAGAAATCGTAGTGAGCTTCTGAAAAAAAAATCTCATCTTCCAAAAGTGGAGAGTCAATAGCATTTATCTTTAATCAAGTCAAAAGGTCAATGCATCCTACCAGAGAGAAAGTGATGTTTAAACTCAGCTGGAAATGTAGACAAATAGAGGGGAAGAGCAAATCCAATCTGTAGCCTAAGCATAAAACAGGCCTGGTAAGTGATAGAAGATGCAGACATAAGTCGAAAGTTGAAACATACAAACTGTTAGGTTTTCAAAGAAGGAGACTTTTGTCTAGGGAAAACTTCTCTGGAAGATTCAAGCACAAAGCCGGTGAAGAAGCATCAGGAAAACGGTGTATAAAGTTCTTCCCTTTACAAAAAGGATGGTCCAGATAAGGAGAAGAAACTTTCTTTTTTAAATTGGATTTTTAAAAGGAACTGATGGGAATTTAGTTTTTTAAACATTAAAAAAAATACTCAAAGCCATTACTTTTCCTGCATTGTCCTTTTTCTTTTTTTGTAGCCAGGAGAAAGGTGATCTGTGATTAGACACATATTGGATGTGAGTATTAGATGCATGTTTCCTTCTTTTATAGTTTAAATAGTAAATATTGATCACAAAGGGAAAAATTTTTGATTCCCTTTAGGCTGCTTAGTTCATCCCTGTTTGCTCTAAATACAGAAAACTAATAATTTATCTGACACCTTATAGTTGAATTTCTCAAGTAATGACCCCTGTGACTGGAGTAAAGAAGCAAAATTACAGTTGAAGATTTCTGAGATACAGAGGTCTATAGAAGTGTTCAATTGTTTATTATCATAGGAAAAAGAGCCTTAATGAATCCTTGGGCAATACCACCCAAATTCTCACTCTTGACCTAGTCTCACTGCAAACTCACTTAGCATCATCTCTTTTAATTAAGACATGTTTCACCAAAGATGGTATAATTCTCTAATGGACAGGGATAGAGAATGAGGCGTCACATATGAAAAACACAAATAGAGAATTTTCTTAACCTAGCTACAGTAACCCTGTGGAAGACCTATTTCTTTAAGAAGCCAGAACTAATACTAAAATAAAAGTGAAAAATGAGGAGAAAAGCATTCTTTGAGAGACAAATCATTGCTGATTGCTTGGAGGAAGATGACTTAGATAGATATTAGTAGATTGTTCCCTCTGGGGAGGGGAACAGGGAAAGGGAGTGTGTGGGAAAAATCTGTATTTGGGTATTACTACAGGCACACACCTTCACAAGGTGGACTCTGGATTTTAACTGTTTTGAGCCTATTTAGTTGTTTTCTTTTTATTTCTTGTTGTTGCTTTTTAGTAGACTGTTCATATTACATGAATTTATTATTCCCCCCAGGAGCAACATAACCAGTACAACTACAAGACACCCCGATATACATTAGTTTGTCTATAAATTTCTAAAACCTGCCCAAACCAGGTGGTTTTGCTCATACACAGGGAGGAGAAATTCCTTCCATCTGCCACGAAGGACTATCTCCAAAAGTGGGTAGGTAAGAGTGGAAACTTACTTTGCTTGGGGTAAAGGGGCAGGGATGAAGAGGGCAATATCTGTACGATAATCACTTTGCATTACCTGATTATCTTTCTACTTGTCCAAGAAAGAGAAAGAAACAACAACTTGATTTCTCTTGGAACCATGTTTCACATGAGTCCAAACTGCTACAGTGCATAACAAAATACGAAATTCAGTCCCTCAGAAAGGTGTAGCAAAAGGCACGTGATTATACATTTCAATGGTATGATAAACACTCGAAATGACTGACTGTGTTAGGTTTAAGAACACCAAATATATTTTAAAAGAGAAAACTTACCTTCATTTCCACCAGCACCCTAGGTTGGGCCAGCTGAGCTATGGCAAACTGTTTACTAAGCCTACAGCACCATATATTTTATCAGTCTTCCTCCCCCGAAAAAGAGAGAGAGAGAGGTCAGGCGAGTAAAGGCAAAGGCAAGGAGGGGAGGGTGGCAGAGACATAGGAAGGAAGCATCTTATTTTCTGTCCAAAGCAATTTCAGGTTCTGGTTGTTTTCTTCCAGTTGACAACCCAACAGAGAATAAGAGGTGTTTTGTTTTTATAAACTCATTTTCTTCCCTGAAAGCATTCATTACCTTTGAAAGAAATTTTAAATCATTTACTTATAGAGGCAATTGGGTAAAAAACCTCAAACAGATTCCTCCATTCTCACTGGAGTCCTAGAGTCTCAGAAAGGGCTTCCAATAACGGATATGAACATGGGAGGCTTTCTGGAAAACCTTCTGTTAAGACGACTAACAGTGAGGTATGTGAGAAAGACAAGTGACCCACTTATTCACCCCGAGCACATGTACCCTCCTGGAGACCCTGTTTCTAGTTAAAATCCACTAGAAACACCACCAGTAATTACTGAACCTGAAAGTAAATGGACCATCGAGCCTGCCACATACAACATATTCAACTATGGGCTGACACCCCCTTTCCCTTGGCTCATCCTCTACTCTGCTAATAGAGTACTGTTGCTAACCTCTGATAGTGTATCACAGTGTACCAATTCATACATTCAACTAATGGTACCTGAGCATCAACATGGGATCAGGCACCAGTCCAGTGCCGAGGTTTCAGAGAAAATAAGACAGATAAGGTCTCTGCCTTTACACAGCTTACAGCCTAGTCTGAAGTGAGGGAGGATAAAGGACAATACCCAAACATACGGTAATCATCAGATGTGGTTGAGTTCTATGATGAAAATGAAACAGGAGGATATGACGAAAAGTAATTTGGGTGGAGAGTGGGAATAGAGGGTGGGCTACTTTATAGCAAGTCTCAGAAAGACCTCTCTGAGGTGACTTCTCCACTCTTGCTCTGAGTACCCGGTTGGTTGGAGAGCTCTTAACTGAGGAGGTCAAAGCAAGCTTCTCTCCGGAGGTGCGTCTGAGGCAAATATCCGAGGCAATGGGAACAGCAAGAGCAGAAGCCCAGAACAACCTTGGCATATTAGAGGAACAACAACAACAAACCCCACGGTGGCTGGAGCTTGTGCCCAAAGGAGAGCGTGTGGTGGGAAAGAAGGTGAAGAAGTAAGCAGAGGCCAGATCACAAGAGGACACAAGGACATGGTACAGAGCATGAATTCTGTTCTACATGTATCTGGGAGTCACTGGGAGGTGAGGGGTAAAGGGATCCTATGATTTAAAAATCTTTCTGGTTGCTATGGGTGCACTGGACCCAAAAAGGCCAAGAGCAGAAACAAGGGATCTCAGGGAGGCTGTTAAAGGCAGGAAATGAAGGTGACTTGGACTAAGGAGGTAGGAGTAGAAATGGAGGTGGTGAAGTCTGGGGTGCATTTTGGAGGTGGAGTCAACAGGATTTGAGATCACTTTTGAAGGTGGACTGGGAGCGGGAGAGGAAAAGAGAGGAATCAGTCTGAGAACCTGGGTGGTAGACACACCCTCCGATGAGAAGGCAAAGATTCCAGAAAATGTAAGACATGACTGATCTTACTAGTCAAGACAGCTTGCTTCCGTTACTTGCACTTTTCCTACGAAGCATCAGTTATACTCAGCATCATCCCCTGGACATTTCCTACTGCTCAAAAGTGTGGCTTCAAGTTCACTGCCTGCATGATTTTCTTAGTATGGTGTTAATCTGCACCTTGGGCCACCACTGCCTACTGATGACTCAGGGTTACAGGATTCCTGCTGTCTTTCTTTCCCTTCCTCCCTCCTTCCTTCCTTCCTTGCCTCTCTCCCCTTCTTTCTTTTTTCTTGCATAGTTTCAGTTATGTGCTCTGGCCCATGCCTAAGGACTGCAACAAGGAGTGTGCCTAACATTACAAAGCAAACCCTGGCAGCCTATTCAGTAGGATCTCTAAATTGTGATCACAGTGTAAAATGAACCCACTCATCTCGGCTCGGAGAATGGCATCTCAATTTTGAAATGCAGTGAATCCAGGGCTGATATCTCTCTAAAGGAACAAATGACTCCACAAAAGACGAGAAAGAATCCTGCCCCCAATTTACTGCCAAATCTCTACCTTAAGTCATAAATTTACAGCATTGCTTAGGAGAGGTGAGGTGAGCACAGTCTCAAGATTTCTTGTGATAATCTCTCCCCATGAAGCCACTTTTCAAGAGATTAGGGCAATTTGCTCAGGGATAGGCAGAAAGATGCTTTTGTAGGTATTGATTCTGTTCTTGTTTAAAAAAAAAACTTTCTAAACCATACTAGTATTTTCCCCACTGCTGTCATGATATAATTAATACAAATTAGGCTTCTTTTCATGATTTAAAACATTGTTGTACCTTAGGGCCTTTTCTATATGATCTTATTATTTAGCACTAAAGACACAGATTTTGAAAATGATGTGGACTGAGCGAAAGAAATCCGTACCAAGATATGCACTGCAGCCTATTCCCCTAATATCCTCCTAGTAAATGCCAATTTAAGCCTTTTCCTTGTGAATTGACCCTTTGTAATAAAAAGCAGAATAAAAAATGTCCGATTATGAATTGAAAGGCATAGTTAATTAATCCCAATAATTAATGTTTTGCTGTCAATAGAAATTAAGGAAGGCATAATACATCTTCCACTGCTCCTCTTCCATAGACTTTCTCCACTTATCTACCTCCACCCACCCCTTTCCAGCTAGAAATGTGCACCTTTCCAGGAACTCAGCTACACTTGTACCCTGTAAATCATCACTATGTCCCTGGTATTACATATAATATATGTATATATACATATACATATATGTGTGTGTGTGTGTGTGTGTGTGTGTGTTTTCATTGCCTCCACTTCTGGGCCCTTTGAAGGAGAACATGCTACCTCTAAAATCTCCAACACCTCAGCAGAGTACCTTACACCAAGAAGATACTCAACATATTAGGGGGAAAAAAGCTAGTGGAAGAATAAATATAATTGAATAGATTCCACATCAAACTAGTAAGCAGGATGAGAAAGGGAGAAGAAAGGGAAAAGAAGAGAGTTGTAGACTATATTTCAGCAATAGAATAAACCTGACCAAATTGAGAAGGTATTCAATACAATAATAATATATACAAGTGAATTAATAAAATTGGATGAAAAAATAAAGGACAGTAAAATTATTGAAGGTGCTGGAAGAAAAAGAAGGGGAGTAGAAGATGTTCGCACACTGCTTTGTGGCAGCTGAGTGAATTAGGCGCTAATTCCTAATTCATCTTGGAGCTAAAAGATACCAGGCAGCAGATACAAATAAAGACACTACTTTTCATTTTAAATATATTTTTCCCAGCCAGAAAAAAAACTACAGCTTTCTGAGAAACTGATATGAGAATGAAAGCAACACTGATAAAAAGATGCTAGTTGCTCTGCATTTACAATCTCATTTAGTTTCCCAGTATGAAGCTGATATGGTTTCCCCCAGCTTTGCAAGTAAAGAGGTAGCACAAAGGGCTACAACCTGCCAAGGTCACACAGCCATGGGACACAGCCCCCAGTTGCCCTGCAAAGTCTCTCTGCTGTAGCTGCATTTGTTCTCACAGCTTCATCACATAAGTTATGCCCCTGGGCTGGCCCAGTCTAGAGATCTGAGGATGAACAAGGTGACGCCAGGTAAAGGACACGCAAGAAGTGGCAGAACACAGTGAAATAGAAACAGAAAATCTAATCTTGGGGATGAATGAAAAGTGGGATCTGATTTCACTTTTTATTTTTTTATTTTTTTACTTGCAAGACTAGGGTCAAGCCCTAACCTACTAATAAAGCCAAAAGAAGTTAAAAGTTTATATTAGAGATACAAGTAGAGGATAAATAGGTCATGTTGTGTGCCCCTGCAGCAGGCACTTGTGGTACCCTGCATCATGTCTCCTGGGCCAAGCTCAGACTTTAGCCATGACAGCAGGACAGCTGTAAGCTCACACACAGCCTGACAGTCCCGACCTCAAGCAGAGCCAACTCTTGGGCCTTCTCTAAAGTCAGAGTGTCTTCATTGCCTGCATGCAAGAGACACTAAGAAGTGGGGGAAAGGAGATGGATGCTGTCAAACAATGGGAGGGGAAAAGCTAATGGATTAGTTCACCCAAATCTCCTGTCATTTGAGTGGATAATTCTTGAAGGCATCCATTACAACACTCTCCATCTCCCCCATATCCACTTGACCCACAGCAGAAAACTTGTCTATGGATACCCACACTGGTGTTTCCTTTTTTACTGCTCATCCTCTCTACCCCTTCACTCCCAGTTTTGGGGATCTCTCCTAAATAAACCACCTGACCCAAGTCCTTATCTCAGGCTCTACTTTCAAGGAACTCAGACTAAGACGACACACAGTGCTTGATCATTTCCTCCCTAGTAACTCAAATGTTACAACCCTGTGGAGTAGGAAATATCAATGCTTATGATGAGATGCAAAAACGTTAAGTGACTTTCCCAAGGTCACAGGGTATGAAATCATGAAATTAAATCAAGAATCTAGGCTTCACAGATGGAACTCCACAGACAGAGTTCTCCCCATTAACCTCTAGCTGCCTACAGTCTAGAAATACAAAGAGAACAGAAGACAGTGGTCTGCTATCACCATTAAAGGCAGATGTAGGGACTGTGGTTTCAAATTACCAAATAGTGACCAAACTCTTGAGGTTGTGAGGAAATGCATAGCTCTCTGAGGGCAATCACCAGGCTCTCCGCAATGAGGACCTATGGTCCCATAAGGACCATGGAGGGCTTGTGAGAAGGTAAGAACACCATTACTCTTAATTAGCTTAGCTTTATTCAAGACACAAGCTAAGAGATATGGTCTCCATACCCAAAGTCCCTTCAGGCTCTATGTTTCTAAATAATTACCATATCTCAGAAGAGGGACTTTATTTTAGATATAAAGATACAGTCACTAGGTTTTATAAGTATCCCGAGACAAAGAGCTTTGTGAAACGGCATTTCCATATCAACCCCTATGTGTGCAGGACCTCCTTCCCACACCAGAAAGTACTAACTCTGAGATAAGAATGTAAAAGGAGTGATATTTCCAGCCTGTCTCCTTCCGATGATAATTACAGGGTCTACTGGCTTATGAGATTGATGGCATTAGCTGATCTCCCACTGTGAACACAGCCAGTTGAAATGCAGGATGGTCCTATCACCTGAGTGCACCCTCTTATCCTCTTAACATCTGCTTTGTGCAACTGGAGAATCCAGGAGGCTAGATTAGCAGAACTACCCCTCTATTCTGGCCCTAGTTCACTAAGATGATGATCCTTCCCCCCACCTCTTAAAATAATATGTATGTTACGTTTCAAAATATGAGAAATTATAGCTCTCCATCTCACTAGAAATATCTCTTTATGACACCCACTAAAATAAAACTTGCAAGACAAGCACATAGAGGAAAAAATTAAAACCAGAGCATTAATAAAAATAGATCAAGGGTATTTTGATTCAAATTATTTGTCTCCCTCTAAGTAAGACTTAAATACAAATGGTTCTTCATCCAGCAAGTGTGGTCTTGGGCAAGCATGCGAAGTGGCTAGCTTGGCAAATGTGGCTAATCTCTATAGGCTGTCTTTATAACTTTGTGCAGCGATTTGCATACAGCATGGAAGTGAACTTCAGACTGCTGACTGCTTTATCCATGCACCTTGAATTCCTGATAAAGCTGGGACATCAAGCAGAAGGTAATTGTTCCTACTGATCAGGGTGAAATCACCACCCCACTTCCAGGCTGTATAAAGGAAGAAGAGTTTCTAATTGGCCAGTACCTACTATAAAGGCATTGTGGAAGTTTCTGAGGGTGCAAAGATGAAAAAGACACACTAACTATAACCAAGGAGCTCATAGTCTTCTGAAAGTGTTACACAAGTAAAAACAAATTGTGTGGGAGAAAGGGGTCCACCAGTGTGCACTGGGTACCCTACCAGTGGGTTATCTGGTCTATCAGGAGGTCTGAGTCATTAACTATCCTTCCGCTTCATATTTTCATGCAGGACTACAAAGGTCCTATAAGTCAGGGACCAACATCTTCATGTCTGTGTCCTTCACAACTTCACATAGCACTGTCCTTGGCATGCAAAGTGAATTCTCAATGGTAAAGAGTAAATGAATATGTTTCTTATTCTTCTCATACTTGCATTAGACTCTGCTAATAACAGCAAGTATGTATGTTTTACTTACCAAACAGCAGTCACTGGACACCATTCTGAGTGTTTTTCCTACATTAATTAATTTAATACTCACATCAATCCCATAAGGTTGTCATGATTATATTATTTGTTGACAAAATATGCTCTCCCTTCCTAACAGTCCATTCCTAATAGGTCCATCCTTTCTGGAGAATTGTATTTCCTGTCCCATCATGCCAGGCACTATGTGTGACTTCCTCCATTGCCAAAGGCATGTAAGCAGAAGTGGCCTGGGCCACTTAGAAGGTTTAAGAGTGATTACATGGCTCTGCCACCTCTCTTTTCCCTTTGCCACAAGTCCAAGAGGTGACAGATTAGGGCTGTTCCTTGGCCAGGGTCCAGAAGAGGACGTGAAGCAGAGCCACAGCAGAACCACGATGACCATTAATGTGAGTGGGAAATAAAACTCTGTTCTTTAAAGTAACTAACATTGCAGAGACACATTTGTTAATGTAGCATTACTGAACTGAGCTGACTGATACCTAGGTCCAATTAATATCCACACTTTACCCTTAAGAAAACCAAGGCAGGAGAAAGTTCCGCCAATTTTCAAGGTCACATATGTACTAGTTGCTGGGATTTCAATCTGGGCAGTCTGGTTCCACTTTGGCCTTAACTATTATACTACACAACTTCTATCGGCCAAGGGATGAACCAAGGATGGCTAAGAGATACAAAGATAAATCCTCACAGTGAAATAATCTACACATGCCCTACACACACAAATATATACATCTATTAAACCAATTAACTAGCTCAATGCAATGAACATGGCTTTAATTTCCAGGTGGAAAGAAGACAAAGGCAAAGAAGAAAAAGGTGGCAAAATAAAATGGGAGAAGAGAGAAACATATAGAGAAAATGACAGGGGAACAAAATAGATTAAGAAAAATCTCAATATTTGTCAAATCGCTCAGAGGCAAATCTCTCTCCTAGAAAAATAAAACTCAAGATCTTTATCTTTAAAATGCTGCCAGAACACAGAACAAATAAAAGTATTGGGAAGCATGTATTTTGAACAGTATTGGGTTTTTCCAC
This sequence comes from Panthera uncia, assembly GCF_023721935.1. Classification (NCBI taxonomy): domain Eukaryota; kingdom Metazoa; phylum Chordata; class Mammalia; order Carnivora; family Felidae; genus Panthera; species Panthera uncia. The sequence goes on from NW_026057582.1 coordinate 23,062,694, forward strand.
TTTAATAAAATGAACTCCTCTGTTTGTGAACTATATAGGATGACAAGCAGCACATCTCACCCAGGGGGATGCCACTTACATGCATGCAACAATCCTGTCATTTTAACTTTCAGACAGCTGCTTTTCATAGCAGCTAAGGAGCAGTCTAGGTCCATGGTTCTAATATTTTAAACTTGATAAGAAGATGGGGCACCTGGGTGGCTCAGTCAGTTAAACATCTGACTTCTGCTCAGGTCATGGTCTTACGGTTCATGAGTTCGAGTCCCATGTTGGGCTCTGTGCTGAGAGCTCAGAGCCTGGAGCCTGCTGTGGATTCTGTGTGTGTGTCTCTCTCTCTGTCCCTCCCCCACTTATGCTCTCTCTGTCTCTCTCTCTCAAAAATAAATAAACATTAAAAAAATAAACTTGATAAGAAGCATCTGTGGATAATGCAAAGAATTCAGATTCCAGAACTCCGGACTTTTTATGTGTCTTTTGCCAACCTTTACTTCTTTCCTCAACTCTGTTCTGTATTTTGATTTTTTTTCCAGGTTATGTCCTATGCTTCTCTTACCTCCCCAACCCTCTCGCCTCCAACATCTATCTCAAGGTCATCCCCATCCAGTTCCTCAAGCCATGAAGTCCCTCCTGGACCCTCTCTTTTCTTTCACCTTCTGCACCCAAACTACAGCCAAGGTAGGCACTTCCATGTCCCAGGGGAGGCCTGAATCTGCTCACTCCATGAGATCCCACCTCTACTGTACTGGTTCTAGCCTTCCTCCACTCCCACTTCAGGTATTGCTAAAGGTGTGTTCTCACTCTCACAATTGATCAACCTTTCACAATGTGGTCAAAATTATTGTTCTACAACAGAAATTTCTTCATGCCCATTCCTACTTAAAATCCCCCAAGGCCCCTAAGTGTCTAGGTACAACGAAGGCACATAAAGACCTTGGGGATCTGGCTGCAGCATAAATCTTTATAACCTCACCTCTCATAACACAGGTAGTACTCCAACTGCCCCAGGATTGCATCTTGTTATTTCATCAGTTTATCCGTATGCCTCTCTGAACCTAAGTCAAATAGTACCACATAGAAGCCCTTCCTACCAATTTCTTAAACTCATTACAACTCTTCTTCCCCATATGCATAGCAGAGAACAAGAACAGTAACTCCTAGGGGCATGTGGGCGGCTCAGCTGGTGAAGCATCTAACTCTTGATTTCAGCTCAGGTCATGATTCCAGAGTCGAGCCCAACATCAGGCTCCATGCTTAGCATGGAGCCTGCTTAAGATTCTCTCTCTCTCTTCTTCTGCCCCTCTCATCTACCCATACACACTCTCTCCCTCTCTAAAAATAAAATTTTAAAAAAGAATAGTAACTACTTCACAAGGCTTTGTGAGGATTAGTCAAGGCAATACATGTAAAACATTTAGTAGTAACTAGTGCCCAGTGCATGCTAAGGGAACAGTGCATACTAAAGGGACGTTACCAATCACAGTGATGGTTTAAATATCTTTCACCCTACCACCGATATAACTGTGAAACACACATTCAAGGCCTGAAGTAGAAGCCCATAGCAAAATAAATTGGAACAGTATCCTATCATGGGAGATATCCTTAAAATAACTCCATCACATGATGGAGCCAACTTAGAACATGATACCTCCAAGTAAAGTGATGGTTTTCAAAAAAGGTTTCTTCCTCCCTCCCCCACCTCCTACTCTCCCTCTCTCCCCCTCTTCCCTTTCTTCTTTTTCCCTCCCTCTCTCTCTCCCTGTTATGGGTTGAGGAAAAAATGGAGAGAGAAAGGCCACCTATTGTGGACCATTTCCTACTTCCCACTTAACTCTTGTAAGTATAGTTATTTAATACTGTCTGAAGTGTGGGTTCCTCATCCTATTTTACGAGAAAAAGCCATGGGACTCAGAGTGTTTAAGCAACACAAATGAGGGTATTTAAGGTGAAAGTGACAGAAACAAGATTCAAGCCCGTATCTCTTTGACTTCAAAGCAGTGTTTTATCCATACACTTCAACTTTGTCGTGAGCCAAATATTTTTATTACTCAGTAAATCAGCATTTGAGATCAATACCAGTGGGTAACAAAATATCACTTATAGATCATTTAGAGCTATTTATGATTTTTAAATAATATACCCTTATCAACAATTGTTTGGTAAAGAAATGGTTTTAAATACATCTTCTCAAGATATTAATTTTTGTTTAATTTTGTATATTACTAGGAATTCTTTCCCATTCTGATATATTTGGCAGATTTTTAGGTACCAACCACACTTGGAAAAAATTATGTCAAATGTATAATTCAGCAAACTTATTATTTCTTTTTGCCAAACCTTTCATGTCTGGTATATGGGAAGCTCTGAATCACTCATCATAGCCCCCATGGATGGGGACAGAGGCCCATTGTGAAAACAGGAAGAGTTCAGAGTCAGAGACAAGGCTGCTGCAGATCACAAGAAGACTGGAAGAATCAGCAACAATTCTGTTGGAGGCTGGTGAGAAGCTAGCTGGGGAGGGAAGAGGAAATGGTGTTCTGAGGAGGGGGATTAAGAAGGACTTGGGAGAGCTTATGTGATGGTTCCATGCTTGAAGCATGGAGCTTTGTGACCTATGTTATGTGGGGTGAGTCAAGAAGACAAACACATGCACTGCCTCCAGAGCTGTGTGCACATTGGCTCCTCACTGTACTGTCTACTCAGATGACCTTTTACCTCCAACCCAACATCAGTCCACTGTGGCTAAAAGACATGCTCACAATTCTTTCTATTCTCTGACCCAGAAGCAAGTTCTTTCAGATAGTCTAAGACTGTAAATGATGCTTCCCTTTCATACCCTTTTTTCTAATCGTGTGGATCTTTTAGAATGCAAAGCACATTTAGGGTCCTTGTCCATTTCAGAGGGTGATTAGACAGTTCCAGAGCTGGCATAGGTGTGCTAAGGTAAAAGGATGGAGGAGACTATTAGGGACGATGGGGCATGAAATAACTGCTATGCTTCATGTCGGGGCTTAATATTCAATTCTTACAATCCTGTGAAGTTAGTATTGTAATCCCATTTTATAGATCATAAGAGTAAGAAACAGAGATTTGAAACTATCCTGGCCAAGAGCAAGTAACTAGTAAGTAGATCCAAAGCCAGGACTATTAGAGGGCAAAGTGCTCATTCTTACACTAACCTGCCTTTTGGATGGATGAGGAATGTTAGTTGTGAACAAATCCAGACCACTGTTGCTTCTGCAGGAGCAGAAGTGGAGATCTGGGAATAGCAATGAGGTGGAGGAACAGAGATGCTTCTTTGAACTGATATTCAGTCTGGGTAAGAATGGGCGTGAGTACGTAAGGCAGCAAGGAAATCCTAAGGAGTGTCATGGAAAAGAATAAGAGAAGGTAAATCTATGTGGGCCTTAGATCATGCTGCTAGGGGAGGGGACACTTGTATATTGGGGTGTTTAATGATACAATGAGTTTACACTCACTGGGACTTGCCTGCATATGTAGGAACTCAAGTTCTCCCACTGGATTTCAGGTGGGTCACTCTCATCTCAATAACCTATTTCCCACTGACTTTGAGATGATGCTGGCTGGAAACTCCATGTGGCCAGAGACTGTACCTATCTTTTTCAGGTTCTAGTCCAAGGCCTAGATGTGATACTCAACATGTGTTTATATTAATGTATATAATAAATTCAGCTTATGGACATTGAAATTCAAATGGCTCTAACATGCTGTACATGGAAATGAGGAGAAAATGTGGTTATGTGCTTATTACATCTAATTATACTGTTTGAAGCTAGGTATGCTTCCACTGATTCATAATCCTAGCTGCCATTCATCAGTGTTGCAATTTGATTCAGCTCCCTTGGATCAATAGAAAGACAAGTTCCAATATACAGCTTGGCACATGGTAGGTGCCAACAGATTAGCAATACCTGTTGTTATTGCTTATTTACAAAAACACATTTAAGTGATTTTTAAATTAAGTAATAGGAATAAATGGTGCTTTAAAACAGTTCAAAGGAAAAACAGAGGGGAAAGAAAGTCCCACAAGGACTAAATTTTAAAATGACAAGGATAAAAATTCTTCTTACTCTAAGAACAAATATGCATCCAATGGTTGCACAATAACATTTGTTTGTTATTAAATATTCATTATCTCACTAACCCATCAGATACTGTTCTTTGTAACATGCTATGCTTTGGCTAGTGGCTAGGGATAAAAGGAGAAATATATTAAGATCCCTGGATCAAGTTAGAGTCTACTGGAGGAGACAGTCATGTAGAAAATGAAATATGGTGCTTTAAGTGCTTGAACACTTGGGTGAACCCTTCTTACTATACCTTCGGGACACAGTGAGAGGGAGAAGGTATTTGTGTACATACGTGTGTGTGTGTATGTGTGTGTGCCTTTTGGTCTAGGTTTGGAGTCCAGAAAGATAGTGGCATTCAAGTAAGACTTCTTAGAGAAAGAGGGGCTTATGCTCCTTAAAGTATGAACAGGAACTACTGCTCCAGGTAGACCAGATGGAAGAAGACTCTGTACCATGTGCAGAGTTTAGAGAGGCTAGCAAGTTCAGGGAATGGTGAGTAGTTTCATATGGTAGGCAGGTTTAGAGCATTTTTATAAGAGGGAGGAGGTGAGCCCAAAGAGGTAGCCAGGAGCAGATTTTGAGGCCTTTTGTTGCAATAACATACAAAATAAGATTTTGTATCTTATTTGTATTTTTTTTTATCTTCTAGACCAAAAAGAGCTCTTGGAATATCTTAAATAGGTTGCCATGTGTGTTTGCTATATTATTTACATTATTCAATTTTGCTACAGGTAACAATAAAAACAAGTGGTTTGAATAAAACTCACAGGAAATGTTAAGTATAGAGAGCAAATACATAACCTCTGAGTCCTGTTAAACACAGAAAATAATCAGAGCATATATATTTTAAACAAAGATAAAAGGAATGGAACAGAGAAGTACTTGCCCAGAGAAAAGGAATAGATGTACCTAATAAACTTTAAATATTTATGAATCTGAGACCATATCTGATTGACAGCTGTCAACCCTAACTTGGTCAACTCATTAATGACATTCATTATGGATCCATTCTCGCCCCATTTTTTCTCTGCTTGAGACACACACATAAAACTTATATCTGGCTGTCAAACTAACTGGTGATTTATAGCCGTGGCCAGATCTACCTGCTCTTGTGTTTCTCCAGTAGGTCAAGTGTGTGATGGCCCCAGAGACCTCTCAGCTGCTTAGGACCTCTCAACTCTTACCCTCGTAGCCACCCCATCAGCAGAGAAGACTGATATGGCAGAGAGAGAACGAGACATATGCACATCATGTAACAAGGATTCAATCAGAGTAGTTTTTCCATCCTCCTTGCACACTATTTTAAGTGCAGTCATCTGCCTGATCTCTTTCCCCTTGCTTCTTGTTGTGTGCATTAATTTAATGGCCCATATAATTACATATCTCAATTTGGTCTATGTCCCTTTCTGTTCCCTGACCTCTATAGCAGCCTGTGAGTGTACTTGGAATGTCAAAGTGATTTCCCACATGCCACAGGGAGTGATATGATCAGATTATTGTTTTAGAAAAATCATTCTGGCCCTTCAAATACAAAGCCTACAAGGCTAGGGAGTGAGGCTGGAGACAAAGAGACAAACTCCTGGATGTCTTTTGCAGACAAAGAAATGCAACTCATATTTCATAAAGGGTCAGATGGGAAATAGAAGTTCCAGGAACAAAAAGGAAGAAAAAATGCCCTAAAGAACTGAATTCTTTGTTGTTAAACCAAAATAAACTCAACCCCTAAAACTCCACAAGGCCCATGCAAAAATTGCATAGAGAAAAAAATAAATAAAATCCTGATGTCACTGAGATAAAGGCTGAGATTTTTCCACCCCCACCCCCACCCAGGATTATCCATCTTTCCTGGTATACCAGTGGTGTCATGGGAGCTTGTGGAGATAACATTCTATCACAGTTAGAGCACAGTTTCATAATCTCTCATGCAGGCCAGCAGGATGTCCCAAAGAAACTAAAACCAGCACACTAAAACACCAGGTGAAGGAAACAGCTGAATGATAATGCAAATGCCTCACAATAAGTAGTAAGTCAGTGGGGCATGAGAAGGAACTCTAGATTTCAAGTTAGCCAGACTTGCCTTCAAATTCCTGTTCCAGTACATACTAGCTGTGTGACCTTGGACAAACACCTAAACATCTCCTAGCCTCAGTCTCTCCTAATTGTAAATTAATAAGAACAATTGCTTTCATCAAGGGGCTATGGTGAGAGATACACAATATAACATGGGGAATGTGTCTGGTACCAGCTCCCTTTCCACATTTAATTCCATGTAGACTGATAAATGAATAATTAACCATTCATGAAACAGCTACTCCAACAGCCTATCTTGATGTCAACAATAATTGCTTAATTAAATATAACTGAAGTATTCTTATTTCTTCAGTGTCCAATTTACACCAATGTTAAAAACGTATTCCTTTAAGCATTCTAACACTGCTCGTACGTTGCTAAGGAAACTTCCCTAGAGATAAGCAAGGCTAGCATTGGGTCATTTGGGCTTTAAGCACTTGGGCTTTGGAGAAGTTCCAGCAAATTCTCCTCTCACTGTTCGACCACAGGCTTTAGGATGTCTTAAGAAGCTTACAGATTCCTGTAACAGTGAACTCAACTTTAAGGCCACTGTGTGAAACCGGTGTCATTTACAAGGCCCTAAGAGATGGAGAATTTATCACTGATATCTTCTATTTTAAAGTCTGTCATATTCTCATAAAACATTCATTCTCTAATTATTTTTTTGTAAATTATGGTTTTTCAACCTAACTAAAAACATCCTATTATTGTTAAATTTTCAAAAGGAGATGAATTTGGGAGGCTAAATTGTATGACGTGCAATCCACAAGGGTAATTTAATGAAACAAGGAAACTAATATTTCTCTATTATTATAAAGAAATATTTTATGACAGAAGTTCCTGCAATGTCAAAGAGGGATACGATACTTAGGAAAAAAGCATATCTTATAGCCATATAAGGCAGCACCTTATAGGCAGCACCTATAGCAAGGAAAGGGTAGACAAATACCATTAACATACTACCTAAGTGAGTACAGGTACTCCCAAACTATTTGTGAGATGAATCTTTAAAGATGAGATGGGGCACCTGGGTTGCTCAGTCGGTTAAGTGTCCAACTTTGGCTCATGTCATTATCTTGTGGTTCATGGGTTCAAGCCCCGCATCAGGCTCTGTGCTGACAGCTCACAGCCTGGATCCTGTGTCTCCCTCTCTCTCCCTGCCCCTCCCCTACTCATGCTCTGTCCTCTCTCAAAAACAAAGAAATCAATCAATCAATCAAATAGAGATGAGAGCTCCAGAAATTTAGAAGGTGACTTGAAGATAATCAAGTCCAGTATGCCTTTGTCTTCAGTGAGTTTTCAAAAGCACAAAAAAGTTAAGTGATGTGGCCCAATTCTTAGAACTAGTAACAGTGGGAGTGTAGGACTCTGAGAAACCACTCCAGTGACCTATCAAGACACAAGTAACTCTTCAGGCTAAGGATGAGAATATGAAACACCTGATGCTGAATGTTAAACACAATATTTTCTTTTAAACTGAGGCATAACTGACATACAATAAAATTTTTAAGGTTAATGATTTGATAAGTTTTGACATATGAATAGGTCCATGATATCATCAACATCATAAAGATAAGGACCATATCTATCACCCCCAAAAGCTACTTTGTCACTCCTTCCTCATGCCCTTCCTAGGCAATCCATGATCTGCACTGTTACTATATATTAGTTTGCATTTTCTAGATTTATATAAATGGAAACATATAACACATACTCTTTTTTTCCTGCCTTTTTTACTGTGAGCATAGTTCATTCCTGTGTTCCAATAAGAGTTTATTTATGAGAAGAGATGGTGGGGAATATCTGGCATGCAGATTGTAGTTTAGAGACCACTGGTCGAGTTCTAGAGCCTATGTGCTTAAAAAGAAGAACAGTTTGGGGTAGATTAGATTAAGACCACAACAGACAGACTACAGAATTTATGAAAGAAGCAAATAAACAGTATTGCATTTAAAATACTCTAAAGCAGAGAGAAGCAAATGAAAGGTATGAAGAGATAGGTGACCAGCTGGATGACAGAGTTAGGGAGTAGAGGGGGGCAAAACTGAAGATTAATTCAAGATTTCCAGCCCCTTTGACTTGGTCTTGCCATTTATTTTAGATGAAACGAAACAAAACAAAACAAAACAAAACAAAAAAGGAGAGATGGGATTGAATGAAAGACTAATAAGCTGTATTTTGAACATCATGAGTTTGAGAGGTTCAGGGGATATACACGTCAGAATGACTAGTAGGCAACCGGGAATGTGGGCTGAGTATTCCAGAGCCAGATGGAGCAGATTAGGGCTGTATATATTCATACATGTATACCCACAGAACTTTGAGCCACAAAACCTGGGTTTTCATTGACTGTTGTCACCTAAGAAGTGCCACAACTTCCCAGAGACATCATGGGTTGTATCTAATGATGTCATAGGAACCATGGTTAGTGATTTTCAAATTCTAAGCACAGCTCAGTGCCAGAAATTGGTAAATCACTGTCATCTCAACCACAGTGAATGACTTAACTTTCCCATGTTCGTGGGAGTTGTCTGCTTAGGCACAGAAGTTCATGGAAGTGGGTCAGTATTTAAACCTATTGGCTCTGTCTTCTTAAGCAGCACCCTTGGATCTCCACTATCAGAAAGACCAGCTATGTGTCGATGGGCCCAGAAGAAAGACATCTGAAGAAAAGTTGGAGGTCCTTTGGTTTATGAATCAGGCAATAGGTTTCAACTCTAGAAAAAGCACTGTGGATGGGTCAATGGGAAACTTTAAAATGCTTCAGAGCATCATGTATGCAAGCCCACTTTCTAGGTTCTCCACATCATGTATGTAAGGCCACTCTCTAGGTTCTCCTCATACATGTCCCCTTCCTGGTCATGTCTAGGCATCTACCTGAGCTAGAAACAGACTGCAGAGTCATGATAACTTTAGCAAAGGTCTCTATTCCAGAACTAGCGCTTCAGTGTTTTGTTTTGTTTTGTTTTGTTTCTTGTTCTCTGGTGCCCTCCTGTGTTCTCTTCTTAGATAACACTTGATTTACAAGACCCAACTGAAATAAGCTCAACTAACAGTGAGTCTTCCTTTGAGATCACAGAACGACCATACTGCCTTATACCACAGGCTTCAGTATGTTTCAACAAATATGCTTCCATATCAACAGTGTTTTAGAACAGCTGAAGACAACCCCTATGTTTAGCTACTGTCTGCCATAAAGTAGAAGCTTGAAACATATTTATCACAGGACTAAAGGTCCATTAGCCAGAGTTAAACAAGGAAGTCTGTTGAGCCTTTTTGGCATATTGTATTACAGAAAATTTATAGGGAATTGCCAAAGTGCTTTATTGTCAAGGATTATATTTATACCTTCTTTATAAACTATAACTGTAAAGGAAGAGTCGACTATTTATTCTTTTGGGCATTCCTTCATTCAAGTATGTATAGACCTTAAACCATAAGCCACATGTTGTTTTAAGTGCCAAAAAATCAAAAAGGAAGACACAGTTGGTGGAGACAGAGAGGTAAGCCCACCACTTAAGAACAAAGGTAACCCTGCTGTAATAGAGATGTGCATTAAGCATCGATGAATCACATGGGAAAAGCCAACAATTCAAATTGTAAATATTTTACATCACATGTTGGAAACATTGGCACTGCTTGTAGGCTAACTTTCCTGCCCCACACTTAGGTTTTGAGTCACAGATCTTAAGTTGGTATCTCATATTTTACACTTCAGCAACTCCAAGGATTTTGACTAGTGCATGTAAGAACCCGGGATTTCTAACCGATACAGTGAACTCCTCCAGATATTGGTTTCTATCTCATTTAACAATAAGAAAATATAGGGCTGGAAGGAATACGTAAAGAAAAATTCTTCCATTCTCCTAATTACTGGAAAGATATACTCAAGGTTAAGAATTAATAGATACGTTCAACGCCTATCTCAGTCATGCCTCAGTTCCTAAGACCAAACACCACTTCCCAGCCACATTTCACAAGCATGTTACCTCCTTTTTCCCAATTTAAGACTCCTGTCCACCTCCCAGCTGCCTTACATCTGTATTACCATAGCATTTGTTTTTGCAGAAGTTTGTTATGAAGTGATCTCAGAATCTTTTATCCCTTGTAATCAGACTCTGATTCCATACCTACTACTTCAGTAATGCCATTACTCTGCCTTATCCTGTGAGACTCTTACAGATCAAACACAAAAATCAGACCACTTTTCAACAAGGCTTAAGGCTAAAATTTAAGGCACTCAACTGCCAACTTCGTTAGGCTGAAGGCTTGCTTTTCCTCATTTTTGTTCTCTAGCACCTGACTCGGAAAAATAGTTCCAAGGCATCACTGAATTCCACCTGAACCATATGCTGATAGCAAACCCCTCCACGAACCGGCGCCACAGAGTCTGACTTCCCCCATTTCTCCCTCATTTCCAAGCTCACACTCTTCCTTGTAGCCCAATGGCTTCCTTGGATCCCAAAGTTCTTCTGCTTCTAAGAACTTGTGAACTTCAGTGTTCTTGAGACAATCTCCCATCACCTAACTGCCACGTTACATTCCTCTACTCCATGGAACTAGAACTCAACCAGCTCCTTTGGCATATTTCCACCAGACAAGCTGGTCTACAGTGGAGAGAACAGTTTTCTCAGTTGAGCCCTGAACATGAGGTATAATGCCACTTGTGCCCCTTTAGGTAAGGTACTTAATCCTAAACATCTGATTCTCAGTGTCCTCATCTGTGAAATGGGAGCATTAATATCGACAGCACAGAAGCCCTCAGTAAGTGTCCAATAAGTGCTGGCTTCTTGTCTACCTCATTAACCCCACCTATTTTCTTAACTAATGTCACAAAGTTCTATGATTATTGCATGTAAATTAATTATATTATTTTTTAAAAATTTTCTTATCTCTTATTTGATCTTCTAAGGGCAGAGCCATTACTTCTTTCAGCTATGATGCTAATTAATATTTTAAATAAGCAGATGCTACTGATTCTTTACAATGCTACTCCCACTGACCAGCCGACTCCCAAATCCTGCTGTACAACCCCAATCTCTTGACTTTTTAAAATATAAACCTTGAGGCACCTGGGTGGCTCAGTTGGTTGAGCTTCTGGCTCTTGATTTCGGCTCAGATCATGATCCCAGGGTCATGGGATTAAGCCCCATTTCAAGCTTCACACTAAGCATGGAGATTGCTTGAAACTCTTTTCCTCTACCTCTACCCCTCTCCCCTGCTCACTCACTCTCTCTCATTATTAAAAACTCTCATTATTTCTTTTTTTTCCTAAAATGGTTTTATGTCTTTAACTTATTTTGAGAGAGAGAGAGTGTGAATGGGGGGAGTGACAAAGAGATAGGGAGACACAGAATCTGAAGCAGGCTCCAGGCTCTGAGCTGTCAGCACAGAGCCTGACATGGGGCTTGAAATCATGGACTGTGAGATCATGACCTGAGCCGAACTCGGACACTCAACCGACTGAGCCACCCAGGTGCCCCTTAACTCTCATTATTTCTATACCCAAGTTATCTGATAAATCACAAGCGTTGATTAATTCTGCCTTACAGTGGAGATCAACTAAAGGGAAAAAAAAAGACAAGTTAAAGTTGTGAATCAATGAGAGAGCAAAAGGTATAACTCTGTGTACATTATTCCAGATCACAATTCCTTCAATTTATGCTCTTGATTGTGCTTAAGAAAACAAAATGTTACTCTTATTATTTTAAATAGCATATCACCCACATGCCTCATCTCTTTTTCTCTTTCCATTCAAACTATAGATGTATGAATTCCCCAGTTTCATATTATTTCCTGTACAATGAACCAAAGGAAATGCTAAGTGCCACACACCCAGAAATTCTAAGACCATATACTGAGAGAAATGCTAGGCTTTCTTGTGGTCAGGGTGGGCTACACCTAGAGTACATGGTGCCTTTCTACCTCTCACCACTACAGGATGAAAAGGGTCCTGAAGAAATAAAACCGGTTCAAATGCTGGCTCCTCACCTGGCACAGGTATGCCTTAGTTAACTTTCATGTGCTTTTGTGAGCTTCGGTGTCCTCATTTTCAAAGCTACCTCCAGGGAAGACTAAAGCATATGAAACATCCCTTCCTTCTTCCCTGACTTACCCTAAAAGAACTCATGGCCCATCTTGGTATCACCATAGTACTTTGTGCTATAATTTACCTGTTTACAGGTCTGTCCCCCCAACAAGACTTGAAGCCAGGGACCAAGTAATACTGCCTTAATTACTGAGTATCAAACAGAATGCCTAGCATACAACAGGCATTCAACAAATGCTTGTTAGAATACTCCTTCTTAACATACAGGGCACTGATGACTGAATTTTTCAAATTTTAGCAGAGCTCTAGAAAACCATTTGTTTATCATCTTAATGTGCCAGGAACAACAATTTCTTCTTTTTTTTTCAATATATGAAATTTATTGTCAAATTGGTTTCCCATACAACACCCAGTGCTCATCCCAAAAGGTGCCCTCCTCAATACCCATCACCCACCCTCCCCTCCCTCCCACCCCCCATCAACCCTCAGTTTGTTCTCAGTTTTTAACAGTCTCTTATGCTTTGGCTCTCTCCCACTCTAACCTCTTTTTTTTTTTTTTTCCTTCCCCTCCCCCATGGGTTTCTGTTACGTTTCTCAGGATTCACATAAGAGTGAAAACATATGGTATCTGTCTTTCTCTGTATGGCTTATTTCACTTAGCATCACACTCTCCAGTTCCATCCACGTTGCTACAAAAGGCCATATTTCATTCTTTCTCATTGCCACGTAGTATTCCATTGTGTATATAAACCACAATTTGTTTATCCATTCATCAGTTGATGGACATTTAGGCTCTTTCCATCATTTGGCTATTGTTGAGAGTGCTGCTATAAACATTGGGGTACAAGTGCCCCTATGCATCAGTACTCCTGTATCCCTTGGGTAAATTCCTAGCAGTGCTATTGCTGGGTCATAGGGTAGGTCTATTTTTAATTTTTTGAGGAACCTCCACACTGTTTTCCAGAGTGGCTGCACCAATTTGCATTCCCACCAACAGTGCAAGAGGGTTCCCGTTTCTCCACATCCTCTCCAGCATCTATAGTCTCCTGACTTGTTCATTTTGGCCACTCTGACTGGCGTGAGGTGATATGTGAGTGTGGTTTTGATTTGTATTTCCCTGATAAGGAGCGACGTTGAGCATCTTTTCATGTGCCCAGGAACATCAATTTCAATGTCAATCCACTGCACTTATATCTCACGATGTTCTCACTCAGTGTCCACATCATACAACTCAGTAAAGCAAGGGAAGTCTCGCTTTCATACCACTAGCTTAGCCTTTTCTCAAAGTCTACGTGTGTCCTCCACTGACACAGGTCTGTAACTTTTAGGTCAGCAGAAACTTAAAGAGCTTTAAGCTCCAAGAATTTACACAGGTGTGAGAAAGCTGTCAGAATTTTTAAAGCCTGTATTTGTCCATGGCTATCCATGCCCTCTACTTAGAGATGATTTGAAGTACACCAACATTCCTACTAACAACAACAAAAATTAATGTTTATTGCAAAGTTACAGTGTGGCAGACATTATGCTAAGTATTTGAACCATATTATTTCACTTAAGCTTCACAAAACATCACACAACTCTTATCATTACACCTTTTCTCCAGTTGAGGAGATGGAAATGACAAGATGTCTAATCATTTCCTTATTTTAAAAACCATTAGTAATAGAGCTAAAATTTGCCGCAAGGCAGTTTGATTCCAGAATCTGTGCCTGTCTCTGCCAGGGGTCCCTCCTAAAAGCAGACCCTGAGATGAGGATCTGGGTATATGTAGTTTCTTTGGGAGGGGGTCCCCAGGAAGCAAGGTGAGGAAGGAGTGCAGTGAGACAGGGAAGGGAGAATATCCAGTCAATGGCCAGGCTACTGTTCCAATAATAATGGGATGTGATCTCACCAGAAAGCCTTTTGAGACAGAGTATGTGGAATGCACCTTAGAATCAGTTCTGAAGGACAAGAAGGTCAGGGTATTTTTCTACAAAACTCAGCCCTTATTTACCAACCGATTTGGTCCAACTTTCTGACATTTGGTCTGTCTGGAGCAAGGCTATACAGACTCCCACAGAGAGAGAACACTTCAGGTACCGGCAGTCATCAGCCTACAAACTGTCCAAAAGTGACTCAAGAAAGGTTAAGAGAACACAGGTGGGCAAAGTACCAATAATTAGCTGCAGCTTCACCACTACACTGCCCTATGGAGGGGAAAACACACAAAGATGAGCCAGGCAAACTTTACCCATGCTTAAGTTTGCATACAAGTCAGTATTTTCTCTACAGAATAGTCAGAATGGAGGAGAGAACCAGAAAACTGTCATAGAGGATTCAGGCAACCCTCAAGCTCTGCTACCGTGGCTCTCCCTGAAGACAGATAATGTAAGGAAGGCTTCTGTTTACAGAATGATGTGGTTACTCAGTGCCAGACACATCCACACCATATTCAATATTCATATTCATATTCACTCTCCTGAACTTTACAGAATACCTACTGTCAATATATTATTTCATTTAGTCACAAATATTGACTTGTAAATACAAAAATGCATCCAAAGCCAAAGAGAAATGCTTATGGATTCACCCAGGCTTTTGCTTAAACGGTGGTGATAATGAAACATCGCATGAGGTACAATAAATACCCCCATGCTTACGGCCTCTGCTGGGATCTCAAATCAATCCCACTGCTAGAATAAATGAGTCCACAGAAGAATCTGGGGTGCTGCTAAATAAATCATCTCACTGGAGCAAATGCATTTGGAGACAACCTCTCCAGTACCTTCATGCTGTGTCATGTTTAGCTAACACTAGGGAATCACATGGAAGGTAAGTCTGTTTATTTCTCATTATACATGGAAAAGATGCAAAGAGGAGAGAAGGTCCACCAAACAAATGTTTGAGACAATAGTCTCCCTACAATATGTATTCCTTTCCACAGATACTGACCTTTCAGCAAATGGCAAAGTCATGCCTCAGAAATAGACAGAAAGCTGTCCTCCTGGAATCCAGAGAAAGGGGTGTTCAAAATTCACAACCATTTATATAAAATCTAATATCTAAGTTCCTAACATCAGGAGCAACAGTTTCCATTTTAGAAAACAAATTATACCTTGAAGAACCCCTGTATGTAGAAATCCGGTCAGGTGTGTTAATTGGAAAATATTTCCAGACACTTCATTTGACCAATGAAAGAGAAGTAAGAGGCTCCTGAGTCAGCTCCCCTCTTGGCTGTTCCTCCACAGAGGGTCAAGGGCACAAAAAGCAGCCCAGTCACTAAAAGGAACCCGTCTCCTCTCCTGATATGCCCACTGCTTTCATCTCCCTCTCCCCACCCATTTCTTCATCTTTCTTTTCCATTTTGTCCCTTGTTAATTTGAATTTATTTTCTAACTATTCACCACCCTGTAAGTATCTTGTGCCACTTCTCCAACCAAACAAACATGCTTTCCTTAGGCAAATTCCTAAAGACGTTACTGCTCACAGGAAAGCTTTAGAAGAGAATTTTTCAAACTTCTAAGTCACAAAGCTATGTTGTCTTAAGGGTTCTTTGCTTCCAGCATAGCTAAGTGATATGACCGTTTTACTCTATTAATTGTTTTGTTTTTTCTTTGTATTATCAGGGCCACTGCTTTAATTTAACCTTGACCACACTATTCCAAAAGATCTCTTTGTTTTCATCTCTTTCTCCCTTCCTACTGATGCCCCTTGTCCCCAAATCACTGTGCCCTAGACGCAGGAGATACATAACTTGCTCTTAAGCCCAGTGTCTGTCTTGTTATTTCCTCACCCAAACACTGTCAGTGGGTCCCCTATAGATAATAATTGTTCTAAAAGAACAATCCATATATGAAAACCAGCTTCCTTTCCATCCTCACCTCACGCCTCTTTAAGCACAAGCCATGTGATCTGTGTGATTAATGCTGGAATAGGTTTATGCTATTTTCAATTTTCTACACTCCTACGATTTCTCCTTTTGCACTTCTGCTGCTGATGTTCCCACAATCTAGACAGCGTTTCCCCCATCAAATGAAGGCTCACTTGCCTCAACCATCCATGGGACAGCAAATGGAACACTGGCAGTGGCATCGGGCATGATGCACTACCTATCAAGTGTCACTCAGTGCCTAATTTTGACAGAAGTCAAACATTATAATCGCTATTTCTTGCTTTCTCCCTCCCTCCCTCTCTCTTTTTTCTTCCTTCTTCCTTTGGATTTAGGGTTTAGGATTCTGAGGCTCAAAGGGGTTAAGCAATGTACTTATCAACTGCGCCCCAGATCACACGGATGGTAAGCCTGGGATGTGAGCTGAGCTGGAATTCTGTCGTGTGTCTATCTGAATCTAACAACCATGAGCTTCCTACCATCTACCCTACACCTCAGATGCCAATTTCTTTCATCTTGTTCCACGGTCTCTCTCCAGTGTTCCCCATCCACCCATGCCCCGGGGCACTTGATTTTTACATCTCTCTTAGAGCAGTTAAAACCCTGAACAAAATCTATTGAACCTTAAAGATCACCTGAATTCATATTTTTGTCTTCTAAACATTGAGCCCATGCTCTTCAAGCTCCTTGGAAGGTGGTTCAGCATAGGGCCTAAAGAATAGGCTGGAATCTCATGTGGCTAACCCTCAACTCCTATTTTTGGCACTTATTAGCCATGCAAACTTGGTTTTCATCTGTTCAGTGGAGACATTAAAAATGTCTATTTCGGGGCACCTGGGTGGCTCAGCCGGTTAAGCGTCCAACTTCAGCTCAGGTCGCTATCTCACGGACCGTGAGTTCGAGCCCCGCGTCGGGCTCTGGGCTGATGGCTCAGAGTCTGGAGACTGCTTCCAGTTCTGTGTCTCCCTCTCTCTCTGCCCCTCCCCCGTTCATGCTCTGTCTCTGTCTCAAAAATAAACGTTAAAAAAATGTCTATTTCTCAGGCATGATGTGAAAATTAAGTAAAACACTGCACTAGACATGCATTAATGTTAACGAGTACTAACTGAATACTTTCCACTAAGCTGTCCTGTCTGTGAAGTTCCCATGAAACCAATACTATTGTGAGCCCGATATTGCAGATGACAAAGATGAAACACAGAGAGCTTAAGTAACCTATGCACAATCATATAATAATACATCAGCTGCAGAGTAAGATACAAACCCAGAGATTCCGCATGAGAATCTCTGACCACCATGCAAAGTAATGGCGGGGGCTGTGCGGGGTAATATCTGCTGATGCTGTCAATACTATTTGAGCCATGATCAGCGTGTCCTCCCCAGTGCCCCACTCGCTGCTGCAGCTGCCGCTTGTCACTGCTCTCTCAAGCTGCAGGAGACATCTGGCCATTTCTGCTCGTACGAAGCCCTCCTTCCCATAATGTTGGCCTGAGACAGCCTCACTCTTTCCGTGTTACAGAATGGCCTGGAGCATGGTGGGGAGTCAGCAATCCTGATCCTGAATGTCAGGGATGGCACAGCATGGGGAGCAGTGTTGGAGGCACCTGGAATGTGAGCACCATGAGGAAAGGGACTCAGTCTTTCTTGTTGTTCAGTACCCAACAGAGTCCTTATGCAGGTCAGAACTTAGAAAATGTGCTGCCAGTGGCTACAAATGGCAACGCGTTAGAAAGAGCACTCGATCTGGAGGCAGAAAAGGCTGTGTTCACATCCCTGCTTTTCCACTTACTAAGTGGGATCGTGGGAAAACCACTTAACCTTTCTGAACTTCAGTTTCCTCAGCTATAAAGGAAAATTGAAACAATTGTAATAATTATACTTTTAACATTTATCAAGCACTCCCCATATAAACAAAACACCCCAATGAGTTTTACACAATATAATTATGCCATGCATCCTCCCAACAACTTGTGACTATTATGCCCTTTACAGCAATGAGGAAACTGAGAATTATAGCCTGCATTATCACACCTTCATGGCTACACAGTTAGTAGATGAAGGAGTCTGTGCTGGGGGTGGTGCTATACTGCCCTCCTCTTCTGTGGATTGGCCTTATACTTAACAGAGACAGAAGGCTCAAAATGGAAGTCATGAGCCATCTAACTGGTCCAGACCCTTTCAATGAGGATATGTGAATACTGAATTTCATTTAGGATCACTTCTCAGGATTCCACCAACCTGCTTCTTCAACTATAGCCAGCATGCCCCTTTCACAAGGGGTGACCCGTGTACACATGGGGAGGGCTTGACAAAAGCAATGGTCCAGAATAAAAGTAAAAGAAATGAGCCATCATATTTAAACTACTAAGTTTTCACATGGTTTTATTTTTTTCTAGTTTGGCACATGTGAAAATCACTTTCTGTGAGTGTGGGGGTTTTGCATTGCTCTCTGGTAAATAAGTCCCTACAGAGCTAAAGTTGAGTTATATTTCCTTCGTATAATAGTATGCATATAAGAAGTCTATAGTAAATATTCTCGAGAGCTCAATGCACCTCTCTCACTAGAAATCACTATAGAAAGTGACTTCATTTTATAGATTTCTTGCTTTTATAAACTTTATCTGTATCTTAGCAATTGACCTCTAGACAGACTTTTGCAACTTGTAGGGATAGCTTATTGGAATCTTTCCTCATTTAAAAGACAATCTAAGATAATGCTGTGGAAGCAGCCCAAGTGTGCATTGATAGAAGAATGGATACAGAAGATGTGATATATTTATATTTATATTTATATTTATATTTATATTTATATTTATAT
>NW_026057582.1:23081596-23092874 GCF_023721935.1 Panthera uncia
TATATTTATATTTATATTTATATTTATATTTATATTTATATTTATATTTATATTTATAATTTATATTATTTATATACATACACACACACTGGACTTTATCCAGCCATTCAAAGAATGAAATCTTACCGTTTTCAACGGCATAGATGGACCTGAAGAGTATTATGCTAAGCAAAACAGGTCAGCTGGAGAAAGACAAATACCATATGATTTCACTCATATGTAGAATTTAAGAAACAAAGCAGACAAGCAAAAGGGAAAAAAAGAGAGAGGCAAACAAAGAAACAGACTCCCAACTACACAGAACAAACTGATCATTACCAGAGGGGAGGTGGGTGGGAGTAAGGAGGGCACTTGTGATGAGCACCAGGTGTCATATGTAAATGTCGAATCATTATATTATACACCTGAAACTAATGTTACACTGTATGTTAATTGGAATTTAAATAAAAACCCTAAAACTTGTTTTTAATTTAAAAAATAAATAAAAAATAAAAGACCATCTAAGAGATCCAGAAATAACCCAGTGCTTGCCACTATGCACAAATGAGCTAGCTGATTGTAAATACACTTAACCTCTCTACCAAAATCTGAACTTAAAAATTCCTAGTCTGCTGATAGTTGCTATTTGAATTAAAAAGCTGAAGCTTCGCTAAGTATCTTTTGTGAATGCTCAGCTCAGCTCTGCAGCTTTGTAAACAGGGCACTCTGGCTCCTCTGCAATGACAAAAGAAATCAGAGACATGTGCCTCAATCCTCAAGTTGCCAAGTCAGCGGGAATGCTTACATTCACCTGATAAGAAAGAGGCTGGCTTTCCACAGTGAATGAAATCTACCTTGAAAACTGGGTACCAGGAGCATTACAGAACCTTGGGGGTAGTATGAGTTGAAAAACCTATAAAGGATGTAGTTTCAGTTTGCCAGAGATTGAGAGTAAATACCAGACTTTTCCAGAAGTCACTATGTACACAAAAAGTTACACACACACACACACACAAAATCCAGCCTTAAATATTAGACTGCAAATAATTTGCAATAAAATTTATTATTATAGATTCGTGTAATTAAAAAATACACAGAACAAACTGAAAAACTAACTTTTGTAAGAGATTTATTTTACCCACCAGCACCTGCTTTAAAATTACAGATACTTTAGGGGTGCCCGGTTGGCTCAGTCGGTTCAGTGTCCGACTTTGGCTCAGGTCATGATTTCATGGCTCAGTTCATGGGTTCGAGCCCCACATCGGGCTTGCTTCTGTCAGCGCAGAGCTCATTTCAGATACTCCGTCTTCCTCTCTCTCTGCCCCTCTCCTGCTCATGCTCTCTCTCTCAGAAATTAATTTTAAAAAATTAAAAAACAAAATTAAAGATACTTTAAAATATCTAATAGTCTCCATTAAAAATTATGGCAATAGAACTTGGGGAAGCAAACCGGTCATTAGTGTGTTGGGTGCCATCTCCTGTCAGTGCTGTTCCGCTACCTCAAAGAGAACAACATCTTCCTGCCAACAATCTCCTTTCTGGAAAATTTTTATCAACTCCCCAGCTCATAAGAAACCCCCTTATTTCTGAGACTCCCTTTAGTTGAAGCTTCTAGGACCAAGGCAATTACCTTTGATTACATATCACCAGCAGCTAATTTGAACAAGTGTTATCTTACTTACAGGCATTCAATTAAGTTCTGTTCTCCTATCTGAAAGTTTTTTAAGTTCAAATCTTTAGATTTCATAGAATGGCATAAGTCACTACTTTACTTTTTCTTGGAAAGTTAACAAAATTAGTAGGCTAAAAATTTTAGAACAGACTGCTAAGGGAATGGGCTATGATCATCAAGTAAATGAAGCAATAAGCACCTGAGCACAGCGTGGGTCACTGGAAACACTCTTTCTCTACTGACAACAGGCCACAAAGGCAGCTGGCAAAGCAGGGGTTAAATCCTTGGGCTCTGGAGCCAGATGGACCTGGCTGGCACCCTGGTGTCTGCATCCTCTATCTGGGGAGCTTGGGGATGTCCTTCATTGTCTCTGCTTCATTGTTTTGAAATAAGGCAGATAATATTTAACTCAGACAATTGTTTGGGGGTTATATAAGATTCACATATAAATTACTTAGCATAAAAACTGACACATATTAAACCCATAATAATTGTTAGGATTGCACCAACATGCAATAAAGGTTTTAATAAAGTGCCTGAAAATATATGTTGGAGTAACCTTGCAGAAATATGGGGCAATTAGACAGATTAACAATGAGTTAAAGAAAAAAAGCAAAAAGGAGATGATTAACAAATTGCCAGCAACCTGGTGGGAAGATTATAGAGGTGTTTCTACTCTAACAGTATGTCCTACATGAGGCTGCCATGAGCATGAGGCAGCACAACGCTTATAAAACTCTTAGTACATCATGTGGTGTACAATAAATGCTCAATAAACATAAGCTACTATCAGCTGCATTCACAAATCAAATAACGTGGTGTTGGGAGACGTGGCAAAGCAAGATCCCCACCAAAGATCTTGGATGTTCTCCCAACCTATTGGCATTTCTCTAATTCGTCAATTCCCTTTTCTCTTTTGGGGGCAGAAATACTGACTGCAGAATGCCATCTTTAAGAAACTGTTCACTGTACAAGAACAGCACATCAAAGCCTCCCTCTTTAGGTGAAATGCTAGCTTCATGGGATGCCTCTAAAGGGGTGAACCAACTGAAATCATTCACAGGACTTGAAAGGAGATCAAAACGCAATTTGCCAGCATCCCTTTTCATGTCTATGCTGAGAGCTTTAGTGTATCTAACGTACTCAAACTTTAAAAACAGCTCTTCGGAAAATAGACTGCCATATTCAACATCAAGGACAAGAAATACAAAAATGTATTACATCTCTTGCATTCTCTCTATAGCTAGTCATGGAACAGTGAGAGACTTACGACAAAAAAGCAGCAGAAAAAGTGAGAACTTTTCTAATGTCTGAGAATTTTGCCCAAGAGCCACACAGAGCCACCAACAAATTGCCATAAATTGGAGACAGACCCCTCCCCCAGCCAGGGCTTACTAGGTGGTGATATAATTACCCAACAACCACCAACCACCATTCTGGGGACAGGTAAAAGGGAACTGGATTTTTTATGGGAAATGCAGATTTGGTGGAGAGATTTTTCTTTTTGCCTTCACCAATTAATACCTGGCTTCAGTAAGAAGCATTGGTAATCTTTGCTTACAGTCACTTACAATCACTAGCTAAATGCTTACTGGGCCAGTGATCCTGCAGGCCTAGCCCACTGCTACTCTCAAAGCAGTCATAATAAGAGGCTTCTTAAAAGAGTCTGACATGTTTCCCTGAAATGTGGAGGGATATGTAACCATAAATACCGGTACTTGTTTCTGTCCTAGAAACTTTGGAAGGCTTAGGCCAGACATCACAGCTATAACAATAGAGCTAAGAAAGACCACGCCTGAGGACTGAAGGATGAGGCAACCCCATCTCAATTCCTCACAGACTCTGGAGTCCCAGAGAACCTCACTAGTTCCTATGATTCTACCACAACAAGTGTGGAGGAGAGGGGAAAAGGAAGATGTCATTCACAATCATTAGGTCAAGCAAGCAGGTATGTCTGACCATGAGAAGGTATTGATGGGCTAGCAGCCAGGCTTAGGATCAACTAGGCTGCAGCTTCTGAGGGGTTTTCACAGAGGAAGTGGGGCCAAGACAAATGTGATCCCTATGCTGTGGGAAAGCACAGCACACTTGAGCAGAAACAAGTGCATCAACAGTGAATGGAACAGACTCAAGCAGAGTAAGACTGAGGTGACCTCCACGAGCAGTACGAAACCTAAAAACATCCCATGTTCCCCATCCCCACCAAGACCTCTTCCCTGCTTCCAAGCATGCCAAACTCCAAGGAGCTTGGCCTCAAACTCCGAAGTCTAAGTCAAAAGTCTAGTCTGTGGGGATCGGGATGGGACAGGGGTTAAAGTAGATAAGAGATGAAAGTTTTAAAATGCACTGGACTAAGTTTTAATAAATGAAATAGATGAGAAATTATAGAATTTTTTCAAGATCATCTATGGCAGTAGAAGTGGATATGGTTAAAAGAGATTACTGGGAAAAAGAAAACCACGACATATTTATTCTTCAAAGAACTGTGAATTTTTAACAAATTCATTACAAGACAATAATCTATTTCTTTGCAGGATTTTCATTGAATTCAGCTCTCCATGGAGTCAAGTGGCTAGATGTAATGTCTATTCTAATATTAGTTAGAAGCCTAAACATTCAGTTTATGAAACTTTAAAAAATTATGCAATCACTCCCTCAAGAGACAGCGTCACTTGTCCAATCTCAAATTCAACAATGACCTCACTATTCTGTAACCATGAGCAATGAATGCAAAGAGCGTCTTCCCTCCCACTGTCTACCAGATGACAGTTCAACTTAGACCCACAGGAAAAAGGGCTGCTGTGACAATGTCTGCAAAACTCCCATTTATGTAAAAACGGGAATGAAAATTATTATTTACATTATTTTAAACCAGCTGAATATTCATATAGTCTATTCAAAGCCTCATATACCAGCTGTGTCTAAATTGAGTGAAGGCCCATAAACGGCACGAACTAATCTGACAAACATAGGCAAATGTACCTTACTCCGATACACAGTTTTGTTTTGTGACCTTAGCCTCAAAAATAGAGATGACATCTTAAAAACATTAACAGTAATTCTAAAAGTGGATAAAATAAGTTTTTGAGTAAGTAAATTCTGTACCCAATCACATTCTGGGAAATTGAACATGGTTGAGCCACAGATCAGAGATGTTTTATTCACAATGTTGATCCAAAGGGACCCAAACTTATCATGACTGTTAATGGTTTTATAAGAGGGAAGCATTCCCTCAAAAGGTGTAAAATATCCATAGAGTGCTATAAAATATTCGAGATGCACTCTTCCTTATTGGGTGAAAAGAAAACCTTCACGTTCTTATACGCTATGGTCACAAAGAAATAAATGTTTGTGAGTAGATCAATTCAGTAAAAACCATCAGGCTACAAGTTCAGTAGAACTAACCAACTTCCTATTTAGAGATGGAGGAAAGTCAAGGAGATGAGAGGAACCAGAACAAAAGTAAGGAGAGGTGTGAGTACTGCTGACAAATATGTCCATTCAAAGATTTTTTTTTATCATTTCTTAAAGGAGGTTTTCAGATTTCTTAAGAATTCATAGTGCAACGCTCACAAATTCAAAATTCAAAGGAAGAAAGTAAACAATAAAATGTTTCCATGTATAACTAGTTTATACTTAATAATTCATCCATTTATATATTTGTTTAGCAATTTATCAATTCATGCATTCATTAATCCAGGTGGAAAATTGTATGTATTATCCCTCATGTATTATTTTCCATGAACTGTATAATCTAGATTGCACCCTGGGATAGGATTGAAAAGCATCTTCTTTACTTGGCTAAACTCTCTTGGCTCCTGCATCTAGCACCCTGAAAAATATGCCAACTTGAGACCCCATCAAAGACATAAGATTAAGGTGATTCAGGTTATTGAAAATACACTGGCAGCTTCTCTGATTTCCATCTCCATCCCACACCCAGCACCTCCTTCCTGCTCCCAGTTTACTACTCCTCGATGTTATTCGTGTATATGGAGATAAATGCTTATGAGGATAGAAGATCAGTTTTATTTACGTCTCAACTTGCACTAACTTCTCTAGGTTGATCTCCCCTTCAGTGAGTTTATCTAATGTGAAGTTTCATAAGGACAGGGACTGTCTACTGCATTCATCACTGTGTCCTCAGTGCCTTGTACTGAGCTTGGCATGTATGTTTATGGTATGATAAAAAAAATATATATGTGGCTTTCCTCCAGCTTCCTGTCATAGAACACCTAAAATCCTCAGATTCTGTGTGCTGATGAGCTGGCCCATAGGGGAGGACGGCCTAGAGAACT
Source organism: Panthera uncia (assembly GCF_023721935.1). Lineage (NCBI taxonomy): Eukaryota > Metazoa > Chordata > Mammalia > Carnivora > Felidae > Panthera > Panthera uncia. The sequence goes on from NW_026057582.1 coordinate 23,087,546, forward strand.
TCTGGATGGGAGCTGTGGCCAGAAAGGGTTAGAACATTCAGTCCCATGCCCAACCTCCAGGTTGAGGACAGGGACTAGAGATTGAGTTCAATCACCAGAGGCCAATAATTTAATCAATTTTGCCAATGAGGCCTCGATAATAGCCCTGAATTCTAGATGGAGAGTGAGGAGGTGTCCCAGGTAGGTGAACACATCACTGTGCCAGGAAGAGGACATACCAAGAGAGGGCATGGAAGCTCTGTGCCCTCCTTCTGCCCATGCCCAGCCCTATCCCTCTCTTCCATTTGGCTATTCCTGAGTTGAATCCTATAAAGTAAACCACAAATCTGAAGTAAAGTGTTTGAGATCTTTAAGTCATTCTAGCAAGTTATGTAACCAAGGAGGAAATTCTGATAATCTCCAATGTGAAGATGACCAGGCAGAAATGCAGGCAGCCTGGGCACCACACCTGTAGCTGGTGTCTGAAGTAGGGGGCTGTCATGTGGAGCTGAGCCCTTGACCTGGTGGGGCGGTGGCTAACTCCAGGCAGTGTCAGAACAGAATAGAATTGAACCCCAGTTGGTGGTGGAGAGTTGGAGAACTAGTTGTTGTCACAGAAAAATCTAACAATGTCCAATATTTACTTGATGAACAAATAGCTGATTGAATAAGTAAAATCAAATCTATGCCCTTTTAGAAGTGAGATTGAAATTTCAAGTTCACAATAATTGAGCAAGATCCTATTTTTTTTTTCTTTGTACAGTGGACATTCAATGCAGAGTTGCTGAATGAAGAAAAGAAATTTTGAAGAAAGGATAGGTAGGGGTGCCTGGGTGGCTCAGTCAGATAAGCATCTGACTTTGGCTCAGGTCATGATCTCACAGTTCGTGGGTTCAAACCCTGCATCAGGCTCTGTGCTGACAGCTCTCTGTTTTGAGTTCTGTGTCTCCCTTTCTCTGCCTCTTCCCCGCTCATGCTCTGTCTCTCTCTCTCTCTTTCTCTCTCAAAAATAAATAAACATTAAAAAATGAAGAAGGGATAGGTAGATGCCTATTTCTTGTAAAGAAGGTAATTCTAGAAATGACAAGTGCTATCTGTCTTGTTTTCATGCTGCTTTACTGTGGCAGCCATCAGTACCTGAAACCACAATTATGGACAGGGGTTAGACTGCACTCCCCACTTCTTTGATGCTTAGTGTAGATGTGACTTGCTTTGGTCAAAGTAGCTACCATCATTTCTATGCAGAAACATTCGAGACATATGGATGATCCACCACCTTCCTTTTCCCTCTACCATGGTGGTCAGTCATGTACTAAATGGTGACTGCCCTATTGGCCTGCACACTAAGTAAGGACAAGGTGGGACAGAATTCCCAGCACACTAGTGATGGACATGTAGGATAAGTAAGAAATCAATTTGCTATTTTAAGCCATAAGACTTACTGGGTGTTTATTATCATAGAAAATCCTAGCCTATCCTGATACAAAAAAATCTCTACTTCCATATTTCATCATTTCATTGTAGAAAGATACACTGCAAGTAATTATAACTGTACATTGCTATTTTCAGAGAAAGGCATGTACTCAAATTGAGTAAATCAGATGATAAATATGGAATGCTTAGTATATTGTGACTAATACATAATAAGTGCTTAACAAAATTAACTGTCATTATCATTATTATTAAAAGAGTTAATTTCAGGAGCGCCTGGGTGACTCAGTCGGTTGGGCGACCGACTTTGGCTCAGGTCACGATCTCACACTCTGTGAGTTCGAGCCCCGCGTCGGGCTCTGTGCTGACAGCTCGGAGCCTGGAGCCTGCTTCAGATTCTGTGTCTCCCTCTGTCTCTGTCCCTCCCCCGCTCATGCTTGCCCTCTCTCTGTCAAAAATAAATAAACATTAAAAAAAATTTTTTAAAGAGTTAATTTCAAAAGCTCTAAATTGAATTTTTGCAATATGTATCAGTTGATAACAAAGGCAGATTTTTAAGGCAACTCTAATGACCAGTGTACTCACAAGGTAAGTTATATTTTCTTTTCCACACAGATGCCAAATGTGTCCACCTAGATGACCTTGAACAAGTCACTCCGCTAACATTTGTTTGCCTATCTATAAAACACTAGAAAAACCCTGTGTGAAAACCAAATGAAATGTAGATGCAGTAAGTTCTACAGCATTAGATTATTTTGACGTGAGCAGAAGAAAAGGGTTTTTGTCATTTACGATTTCCATCCAGCAAAATCCACAGGGATTGTTTTGTTCTACCTCAGTTTAAATGCCCATTTGATATACTAAAACAATTGTGTGTGTGTGCTTACTTACAATCCCATTTTTCTCCACTTGTCTAATCTGATAATACAAACTCATCTCCTTCTTTGGGAAACAAATATTGAAAATGATTGCCAATATTTAGGTAAATTGATATAAGATCTATAAGAAAGCTTAGTGTGTTGGTGTCATGTTCCAAAATCTATGTTGTTACAAATTTAATAAAGTAACACTGATTCCAGGAAGTTGCCCAACTATCAGGAGTACACCAAATCATGGATATTAGCACTGGATGGAAATTTAGAAACCATATATTTCATCCCCACATAGGCCAAAAATTTTAAGTGGAGAAATGTTCCCATAGTGGAAAACTAGTAGTTGGTCTCCCTCTATCTGATGTAACAAGCATCTCTCAGAAAACAGATGCTGAGAAAACACTATTCTTTTTTTAATGTATGAAAGTCTGTCAAATGATCTTTGGAATTATGTGCTTTCCCTTGATGGAAATTATGTGTATTTATGTTCCCAATGTTTATATACTTACTAATCTTTTTTTTTTTCTTTCAGTAAAACTAAAATTGCCCCAAATCTCTGCTGATCACCATCTGTGAGATAGCCCTGGACACTATGAGGTAGTGGGTGCTGGTGACTGCCAGAGCCTGGAAGACTCAGTTCAATCACTAGACTAGGGCTAGGCAAGCTAAACACTTAGCCTTTGCAAATGGTCTATGAACTGAATATGTCCTTGAGACTAGAAATAAGAACATAGGTGGAGGTGCCATTGAGAGCTACCTCTTACAACAAGTGAGAATATTAGTTGAGGATTGCTCTTAAAGACAAAAAGAGGGCATACTCCCAACCTACCTTCCACATTGATTCTCATGATTCCTTCACATACATCTAATTACCTTTCAAAAATCACCTCTTTATTTTGCCTTCATGGCATTAATTCACACTATTCCCTGTATACCTCTATCCTCCTCCCTCCCCTCAAATAGGTTCTATCCCAAACCTCCTACTCCATGAAATATTGTTTGCAAATTTTTGGTGTTTGTTGGTGAGACCATTCTTTTTTTTAAGTTTATTTATTTTGAGAGAGTGTGTGCATACACACGTGAGTGGGAGAAGGTCAGAGAGGGAGGGAGGGAGGGAGGGAGGGGGAGAGAGAGAGAGAGAGAGAGAGAGAGAGAGAGAGAGAATCCCAAGAAGACTCTCTGCTGTCAGCACAGAGCCTGATGCAGGGATTGATCCCATGAATCATGAGATCATGACCTGAGCCAAAATCAAGAGTCGGACACTTAACTGACTGGGCTACCCAGGTGCCCTGAAACCACTCTTTTTTTTTTTTTTAAACTAGAGAGTTTAAATAAAATTATAATTAGACAAAACACCCTTTTTTATATCATCTATTAATATCATGCCATCTTTTTCCAAACTAGTTAAACTTCATTTTTCGTTATTGCTCAAAATCTATGTTTAAGTAGCTTTTTAATTCCCTTTTGCCTTTTCTCAAAACTCCACTCATTTAGAGTTTTAGCATTTCTTGTCTGAGATGAACAGTCATGGTATTCTCTTTTGTTTTGTCCACTAACAATATGCCCATCCTTCCTTCCTCCTCCTAGAGTCCTTCTGCACTATGAGTTTTCCAATGATATCATCTTTCTCAGTGAGGTTACCCACCACCATGTTGTTGGAGGTCACACTCAAAAATGGTTCTTCCTGTTTTATCTAGATTCCATTTGAGGGTAAGTGGGAAGTCTATAACTCTATGTGACCTGAAACTCCAGGAAACAAATACCAAGCATAGAATGGTCTAAGGATAGCATGGAAGGCACAGAATCCTGAGCAAAGGAACACACCGAAGAGGTGTTCTTGGTGAAGAGGTCTTGGGTACTGAAGGGGCAATCCAAAACATTAAGTTCAAAGGGTAAATAGAAATGAAGTAAAACAAATTGAGCTCCTGAGTAGAAACTGGAATCAAGAGAAGGAATATGAATCAGCTCAACTCTGAGGGGACTATTTTATGGTACTTGTATGTATGTTGTATTCTTTCTTTTCCCTAAACTTACCTCAGACACTTTGAAGTTCAACGCATATGTGTCAGTGTTTCCTTTATTAAACCTCGAGATGTTAGGGTTATTTTTGTACAAGATCTCTGTTCTCCATCTACCAGCCCATACTCACATTTACCAGATTTTTTTCCAGGATAGCCATTTGTTTGCCTCATTACTTGCTGTATCATAGGATAACTAGAATTTAGTTTTCAAGATTCTTTCAAGAAATTAAAGCTAGCAAATGCGCTGCTTTTGTTCTAAGTTATATGTGTATTTGTTTTGTTAGAATCATATATCCTGTGGCAGCCGGGTGGCTTTGTCAGTTGAGTGTCTGACTCTTGATTTCGGCTCAGGTCATGATCCCAGGATCATGGCATTGAGCCCCACATTAGGCTCTGTGCTGAGCATGGAGTCTGCTTAAGAGTCTCTCTCTCTCCCTCTGCCCCTCTCCCCTGCTCATGCTCACTCTCTCTCTAAAAACTAAATTTTTAAAAAGAATCATATATTCAGAAAATATTCAGATAGTTTGAGGCAGTCATTACTTTTAAACCTTCACCCTGGACCAACTTTATACTATTGTAATGGACAAAAAGGAAATATCTCATTTAGATCATCCCACATATGGGGTTGATGCTCTAAAACCTGTGCTTTGACATTCTCATACACCCGGATTTTGGACAAGTAAGTAAACTTCTCATGCCCCTTTGTGTATAACTCCTCATATCTTGCTTTTTGGTGTTGTTGTTTTTAATTAAAGTATAGTTGGCATAATTCGTTAGGTTTTATCTATCTCTCATGAACAAAGAACAGTCATTGTTGGTCATTCCTAGATCCTACTACTTCAGATACTGGTACCCCCAGAAGTTCTTAAATAACTTTTTCTGGCAACAATTCAAGATTTCATGATTGTTAATGCACAGACTATTCTGATGTCTAGACACTCAAGACCTGAATAGTGGCTTTCCTTAAGAATTTTGTGTTTGTGTGTGTGTGTGTGTGTGTGTGTGTGTGTGTGTGTGTGTGTGTGT
>NW_026057582.1:23092884-23097213 GCF_023721935.1 Panthera uncia
GTGTGTGTGTGTGTGTGTGTGTGTGTGTGTGTGTGTGTGTGTGTGTGAGAGAGAGAGAGAGAGAGAGAGAGAGAGAAAGGAACTGTTAACAAAGCTCTCTATATAAGACTTAATGTCCTCCATTTCAAGCTTCTATTTCACACCATGACATCCATACTAACTGGATATAACTATTTTTATTCCACTTCACTTTAAAATTGAGTTTAAATACCTCTTGTTCAGTTAATCAAACATCCCCACAGTTCTTTCAAAACTTAGTGAGGTGTTAAGGGCTGAATTATGTCCCTCCAAAAATTCACATTCTGAGGTACTAACCCTCAATACCTCAGAATGTGACCATATTTAGAGACAGAGTCTTCAAAGAGGTAATTAAGTTAAAACTAGGTCATTAGAGTGGGCCTTAATCCAATATGACAGATGTCCTTATAATAAGAGGAAATTTGAACACAGATACATAGAGGGGGAAGACACTGTGAAGAAACAGGAGAAGACAATCATGAGCAAGCCAAGGAGAGAGGCCTGTAACAGCCTCTTCCCTCACAGCCCTCAGAAGAAACCAAACCTGCTGACACTGATCTCAGACATTCAGCCTCTGGAACCATGAGAAAATAAATTCCTGTTGCTTAAGCCACCCAGTCTGTGGTGCTTTGTTATGGCAGCTCCAGCAAACTAATATACAAGACTCAGAGTAAAACCCAAATTCCTCACCATACCTGTGTGGCTCAATACGAACTAGCCTCTGCCTATGCCTCAGACCTAATTCCTCCCACACTCTCCTGGTTTCTCATATTCCAAAGAGACAGGTTTTCTGTAATAGGCCAGAGGAACTCCCGTAACAGGACTCTTGATCCGTCTCTCTCCCTGGAGCTCTCCCACCATGGACCTTCCCTTGACTGGTTCCTTGTCATTCCGGTCTCCGCTCAAAAGTCTTTCTTTCAGAAAAACTTTCTTTGATCTTCCATCTAAAAGTAGTTATCCCTTCTCCTAAGGCTCTGTATCTACTATCTTGGTTTATTTTCTTTATAATATATATATTTTTATAGAGGAACCCAGTTTGCACCACCAATAAGTATATTTATGGCAACTTTGTGCAGGAAAACAGCTATCATTACGACGAACAAATGCCTGGGTTTGCCAGCCTAGTCCTAAATTATACCTGTTTCAGTGTAACTACTAACAGCACCCCTTTTTAAAACTGTCAAACTGTTATGGTTTAGATAACAAATGACATAAAATACATCCTGAAGGTCATTAAAAGGTTTGGGAGTTTTCTACGCTAGATGATATACTTTGGCTCCTAAGACAAGACACTCTGAGCTCTGTGTGTCTCTGCTTTCAAATAGTAAATAGGCTATGTATGTCACCCCTCAGTATCTTGGCACATGAAGTTTCTTCTGCCTGCAATCCCCTCCCTCCCTCTCCACCCCAAGTGCTGGCTCCCCTATTCATCCTTCAAGACAATGCACAGAGGGAAATGCTTTGATTCAATTGCTCCTTCAGTGACAGGTAACCACTTCTGTGTACCACACTACAGTCTAGTTTCTTTATTTATTTCTCTATTTTCCATTAGACTGTGGGCTTCTTTAGAGGGAAAAAAATGATTCATCCAAATTTATATCTCAAGTTTCTAGAATATTTCTCATAACATGATGGGCATTCCATAACTAGTATTAAACAGAAAAATGAATATTATCTCTTTTGAACTCATGTTCTTTTTCTATCGCACCTACAGTAAGATTATGGGAAAGATGGGGAAAAAGGTGGCTTAGCAATTTGCATGGTTATACACATATTAAATAAGTATTTTATAAAGCATACAGAACTCTATATATATGAAACTCTCAATTGAAAACTCTATGCTTGACTTTTCCCTCTATTTTTATTCTGAAATTTTTAACTTACACTTTCACATCCACTGACAACAGAAAGAGATTTTGTTGAGCCATAGGGTCATCTTTCATAGCCTGATCTCAAACATCTCTTTCCAGTATTTCCCTTTCCACAAATTAAATCAACACCCATTTACTATCTCAGATAATTCTGACTTTTTACTTCTCTATTAGCACCCTACCTGCTAAGTTCTACCACTGCATTATCAAATGGAACAGATGAACGAAACTACCTGAGCAAATTATCCTCCCTCCACTCATTTTGTGGCCACCACTACCAAATGATGTCCCTGCACCTGATTTTACCCCCTCTATTCCATTTTTTGCACAGCAGCATGAGTGATCCTTTTACAACAGGTGTCAGATTATGTCACTTCTACACACCCCTCTCTCAGAGTGGAAACCAAAGTCCCAACAATGGCTGACAAGGTTGTCCAGGATCTGGTTCTTGGCTACATTTCTGACCTCATCTCTTATTCCCTTGGCTTTAGCCACACTGGCCCTTTTGGTGTTTCCAAACGTTCGAGGCCCCTAGCTAAGCACTATCACAACTGCCATTTCTTGTTTGGGATGTTCTTCCTGGATTTCCTCAGATGTCATCTTCTCAATGAGGTATCCTTTGATATCTTTCTTTAAAATAGGAAGTAAACTTTTCCCTCCTCACCCCAACACACCCATATCCTTCTTCTTTGCTTATTTTTTTCCAAAGAACTGATCACCATCTGTCACACAATTGTTTCTTATACATTTGTTTATTGTCTGCCCTCCACTAGAATGTAAGTTCCAAGAGGGCAGGGATTTGGGATTTTTGGCATTATTGTTTTTCTTTGTGGTTGTATCCCTAAGTTCCTTGAACAATGCTGAGCATATATTTAGAGCTCAACACATATTAGTTGAGTTGATGGATATAATTACTTCCTTAATAATCTTCACCAACCCATGTGCAGACAGCATCTGGGCTAACCAATGGGGTGATGGTAAGAAACCTAAGTAGGAAGTAGACTGTGACCAGGAACCCTTGGTGGGAAACCACAGCAACTGAAGGAGACCCAGTTTTGATTGCACAAATCCAAAGAAGACACCAGTTTGTTCCTTACACTGGGTCAGTGCAAGAAGTGTTCAGAGAGTCCAGCACAGAACTGGGAACAAATTGGACAGTGTAGGCACTGTCTGTGGGGCTAGCTGAGAGCCAATAAATAAGCAATAGTAGACAGTGTTGAGACTTTCAGAACAGTGGTTTTCAAATTAGTGCCACGTGGGGTCACAAAGAAATGATGCTGTGATGGCCAAGTGCAGGAAAAGCCCAAGGAGTCAAAGCTCCCACCTCCCAATAACCCAACCCTAAACAAGAGCAGCTCAGATCTTCTCTATTTATGGACTGGAGCTAAGTTTAATTTTTTAAACAAAAGATTCCCACTGGTAAAAACAATTTAAAAAATTGGGGCGCCTGGGTGGCTCAGTCGGTTGAGCGCCTGACTTCGGCTCAGGTCATGATCTCATGGTCCGTGAGTTCCAGCCCCGCGTCGGGCTCTGTGCTAACAGCTCAGAGCCTGGAGCCTGCTTCAGATTCTGTGTCTCCCTCTCTCTCTGACCCTCCCCCGTTCATGCTCTGTCTCTCTCTGTCTCAAAAATAAATAAACATTAAAAAAAAATTAAAAAAAAGAAATACTGTTTAAAAAAAAAAAACACCCACACACAAAAACAAACCATAATGAAAACTCTGAAAACCATCACAGTAACACCATGCTACTGAACATGGAAGTTTACAAAGATTAGGAAAGGCTATCTGCAGGGCACCTGGGTGGCTCAGTTGGTTAAGCATGCGACTTCAGCTCAGGTCACAATCTTGCAGTTTGTGAGTTCAAGCTCCATGTGGGTCTCTGTGCTGACAGCTCAGAGCCGGGAGCCTGCTTCAGATTCTGTGTATGTGTCTCTCTCTGTCCCTCCCTGCTCACACTCTGTCGTCTGTCTCTCTCTCTCAAAAATAATAAATAAAACATAATTTTTTATAAGAAGAGAAAAGGCTATTTTCAATTAGAAGGCTATTAACATCTTCAAAGCAATATCTTCCATAATGTAGGGATGCTAAATTCAAACCAGAAAGGTTATACAGTGAGTCAACCTCCCATTTAGATGCTTACTTTCCACTCTGTCTTCAGCAGATATCAAAATTGCAACTAAATAATTAAGTAGTATCTTGGGCAACATTTGCCTTCATCATTAGAATTATACTCTATTAGGGGAGAGACCGTATTTATCTTGTTCACCGATACAACACAGGTGTCTAAGGCATAGTAGGTATCAATAAATACTTGTTTAAAGAATGAATGAAAGAAAAAGGGATAGTAAAATTTATTTCTTATGTGAAGGTGTCGAAAGAGCCCTTAATTAACAGAAAGAAAGAAAGAAAGAAAGAAAGAAAGAAAGAAAGAAAGAAAGA